>NC_066510.1:28944138-29029138 GCF_024679095.1 Eriocheir sinensis | reverse complement strand
GAGAAATATTTCAGAAACCTGCATTATTTCTGCACCGAGGTAATGCAGGAAGCCGGAATCCACACGTCAGTAAAGTTATCGCCACCTTGAGTTGTGCGGATGGCTCGCGCCGGCAGTTTTCAAGCAGAGAAGCGGAAGAGTGGGAAGGAAGTCAAATCTGCCGCTGTGGAAATGATGAAATATTGACGCGCTGATTGAGCCTTGTCTGTAGCGACGGCTGGCAGGTGGAGTCCCCGGAACGTCACACACCAGAAGGCGCTGAAGGTCGCGGATGACGTCATGCTTGGCCTCGAGAAATATAAATGAAGATGACTGTCTAAATGAGAGACCGAGGCCGCGGGAAGTGGGATAATGTACGGGAGGTGAGGGTGGATATGAGTGTATGATGTGGAATGGATGTGGACACCGTGGATTTACGTGCGGCAACACCTGACGATTTCACACACACACACACACACACACACACACACACACACAGACACACACACACACACAAAGCCAGGAACCTCAAAAATAAGGCAGTGAGTGAGTGTTGGCGTATGTGGGAGCTGCGTCTCGTATGCATGAAGACCGCATCGGATGTATCATATTTACCACCACTGTCACGAGATGCAGCACACACACACACACACACACACACACACACACACACACACACACACACACACACACACACACACACACACACACACACACACACACACACACACACACACACACACACACACACACACACACACACACACGACTTCATACCTTCACGACATTCTCCACACGACACTCTTTGGATCTCCATACACACACACACACACACACACACACACACACACACACACACACACACACACACACACACACACACACACACACACACACACACACACACACACACACACACACACACACATACACCACGTCCTCCCATGCGTGCGACTCTACTATCCACCTCCTTCCTTCCTTGTGTCCCAGGTGTGTGTGGACTGGCGAGGCGCGGTGTTCTTTTTTCAGCCCGAGTAATGTTCACGATTAAGATTTTTACGGCGCCTAATGGAAGGGATGGGAGGAAAAAATAGAAGTTAAGTTACAGAACGATGGAAGGCGAAGAGAGTGAGAAAGAGAGAACCGGTAAATGGAAAATGTTGGAAAAATGGATGTTTGAGAAGGAAGAAGAGTATTGGTATATGGAAGAGGTTGGGAAAGGCTGAAAAAGAGAAAATGGAGGGAAAAGGGAAGTTAAGTTATAGAATGGTGGAAGGAGGAGAGACTGAGAGAGGATTGTTAAATGGAAACTGTTGAAAAATATGGACGTTAGTGAAGGAAGAAGAGTATTGGCATAATTTGTGAAAGAGTTGGGAAAGGCTGAAAAAAGGAAATGGAGGGAAAAAGATGAGCTTGTTATTGAATGAAAGGAAGGAGGAGAGACTGAGAGAGGATTGTTAAATGGAAAACGTTGAAAAAATGTGGACGTTGGTGAAGGAAGAAGAGTATTGGCGTATGGAAGATGATGGGAAAGGGTGAAAAAATATTGAAGGAAAAAATGAGCTTGTTATAGAATGAAAGGAAGGAGGAGAGACTGAGAGAGAATTGTTAAATGGAAAATGTTGAAAAATATGGACGTTAGCGAAGAAAGAAGAGTATTGGCATATGAAAGAGGTTGGAAAAGGCTGAAAAAAGGAAATGGAGGGAAAAAAATGACCTGGTTATAGATTGAAAGGAAGGAGGAAGAAAGAGCAAGATTGATTAATGGAAAAAAAAAACATGAAAAAGGGGACATTGGAGAAGGAAGAAGTGAGAGAGAATGGAGAATGGAGGGAAAAAAATGAGTTTGTTATAGAATGAAAGGAAGGAGGAGGAAAGAGCAGGTTTGATTAATGAAAAAAAAAGCATGAAAAAAGGGACGTTGGAGAAGGAGGAAGTGAGAGAGAAAGGAGGGTGAAGGGTATTGGTGTATGGGAGAGGATGGCGAGGAGGTGAAAAAAAAAAGAAGGAAAAAGTGGGTGATGGTAGAAGAGTGAACGTTGGGCGTATCTCAGCGGTTCTGACTGTTATTGCTTTCTCTCTCTCTCTCTCTCTCTCTCTCTCTCTCTCTCTCTCTCTCTCTCTCTCTCTCTCTCTCTCTCTCTCTCTCTCTCTCTCTCTCTCTCTCTCTCTCTCTCTCTCTCTCTCTCTCTCTTCATTTATCTATTTCTTTCTATCGACCTTTCAAAATCCAACTATCTCTGTGTTTTTCTTACGTTTTTTTTTTTTTTTTTTTTTTGGTATTTCTCTTCACCTTTATCGTTCTTCGCGTTTTTTTTTTCCTTTCTTTCTTTATTATTTTTGCCACCGCGTCGCCTTGTCTAACATGCACACCGCTCCCACCACATCTTTCTCTTCCTCCAATACTTTTTTTTCCTTTATTTTCCTTGCACACTTTTTTTTTTCTTTCTCGTCTTCATGCAACTTAACACTCCAGCTTCACATTCTTCTCACTGGACCTACACTTTTTTTTCTTATTATTCTCAGTTTCCTTCTGCGTCATTACCAAATATTTCTTTTATCTAGGTTGTGTTTGTTCTCCTCATCCTCCCCCGTTTGGCTCCTTCCCCTCTTTCCCCTCTTTCCTTTTTTCCCTCCTTCATTCCTCTTCCCTTTATCTCTTCCCTGCTCCCCCCAATCCATTCATTCCATTCTCTGTTTGCCTCCTCGTGCAATCCTTTATGTGCATTCTCTCTCTCTCTCTCTCTCTCTCTCTCTCTCTCTCTCTCTCTCTCTCTCTCTCTCTCTCTCTCTCTCTCTCTCTCTCTCTCTCTCTCTCTCTCTCTCTCTCTCTCTCTCTCTCTCTCTCTCTCTCTCTCTCTCTCTCTCTCTCTCTCTCTCTCTCTCTCTCTCTCTCTCTCTCTCTCTCTCTCTCTCTTCGCTTCCCATCGTCACTCACAGTTAACGTTTCCCTTCAGAAATAATACACACACCTTATGGTTATTACATTCCCTGTGCTGTAACATTGCATTATTTTCCCCCATTACTTTCAACGGACTTTTCACTTTACCTTTATATTTCCCTCAACCTCTACGTGTGTGTATATGTGTGTGTGTGTGTGTGAGAGTGCTTGTGTGTGCGTGAACAGTAGTAACCATAAAGAAAACTACGTAATTGAAAAGAGTGCGCTTGATGGACGATGGACTAAGCCTTGTCCATTCCATATACATTTTGATTCTCTTTCGATCCTCCTCGCCTTGACGCCTCCCTTCCCTTCCTGGGCGTCGCGGGGGCTTAGAGCGGTATTACCAACTCGTCTGTCTTCATACATCACCCTTTTTCCGCAGGCCGCCTTGCAAGTTGGCCTCCCCGGGTCGATAGTCTGTCTACCTGGGGGCGAGGGAAAAGGTGAAAGCGAAGTTAGTGGGAGAGAAGAAACGAGAGCAGTGGGGTAGGTCAGGGAGAGGAAGGTGAGCTGAGGGAGAGGAGAAACAGGGAAAGCGGGATGGGAAACGGAGGTGAGGAGGATAATACACCTGGGAAGTAGAACAGATTAGTGAGACTGAGTTAAGGGAGAGAAGAAACAAGGGAGGTGGGACAGATTAAGGAGATAAAAAGAAGCCAGATAAGTGGAGGAAAGGAAGCTGATGGAGAGAAGCCAGGGAAGTGTGAAGGGTTTTGGAGAGGAAACTGAACTGAGGGGGAGACGAGACTAGCAGTGTGATAGGGTAGGGAGAGAAATCTGGACTGTTGGCGAGAGAGCAAGTGAGGGAGGAAACGGACATGGAAGTAAGACTGAACTATGCGTGAGAGCTGACCTGGGCGCGAGGGATGGGAGGAGGAGAGGGAAGAAAGAAACCACAAAAGTAAAATGGGATGTGGAGAGGAAATCAACCTGGAGGCGAGGGAAAAAGCGAGAGGGAAATTCACCGGAGAGAATATACAAAAAGAGCAAGAAAGTTTTGGTACCGGAAACTAACCTGCAGGCGAAAGGGGAAAGTGAGGAGGAAGGGGAGAAAATAAACCAGAAAAGTTGGATTGGAAGGGGAGCAAAAAAAAAAAAAAAAAAAAAACAGAAATTAGGGTAAATATGAAGGAAATTACTCCCATTTATCTTTCTGTAAAGGATTCGTCAACTTTATATATAAGGATTTTTTGTATATTGTAATTGTGCTGTTGGACTTTTCATGCTATTTCATTTCGGTGTAGGCGTGGGGAAGATGAAATTATGATGACACTTGAGAGTAGGTTTAGGCGCCTCCCTCCCCGTTGTTCCTCTCCCTAAGACACAATGGAAGTTAAGCTAATGGGGTGAGAGTACTTTTTTTTATCTCGGCCTCTCAGCGACGTGGAAGGAGCAAGGTTGGAAGCCCATGCCACTCCCGTCGAACGCCCCCACCCCCCCTCGTGAAGTCCCCGTGCCCCCTACCTCCTGAATAAGTACTCGAGTCTACCTCTCGCCCGTAATGTCACAGGCCTTGAAAGTGTCTTGTGTCAGGGCGAATGTTACGCTCCCGGCGACTACTTTCATTTTTCATCATGCCCGAGATGTTCGTCGTCGCCCTTTTCCCAACACACGTAGCCGAGAAATGGACGGTAATGGATGGTAATGGACAGCCTGGGCGTGATTCTAAACTGTTCGGCGCTAGTTTGGAAGAAGCGGCGGTAATGGGTACTCTCGACTTCTCTGGATGTAAGGGAACGGCTGACGACAACTAATATAATGGTTCACTGTGCTGGCTATAATCGTTTCTTTGTCGCTGCTGAATTGGTTGTTGCTATGAGCTGTGGATGACTCATGGTCCAAGGCCGGGGTGATGCCAGAACTGAGGTAAATTAGTGAGGAATGTGATGGTGCAGCTGCCTAAACACACACACACACACACACACACACACACACACACACACACACACACACACACACACACACACACACACACACACACACACACCACTGGCATTGTGATGTAAGTGCCGATAACAAAAGATAGACTCGCATTTGTGATCGAGCCATAATTCTTTACGCGTGTGTTGTTTAGGATTTTCTTTGACACTTTATGCTCCTAGCCGTTAGTCAGGTGTTGCCACGTGTGCTGTGCTCGCCCCGGGCAGGCAGGCAGGTGTGGGCTGATGTTCGCAGACAAGTTTTGTTCGTTTTTTACCTGCCTAATGGAAACTGACGAACACACGTAAAATACAAAGAAGAAAAAAGAAGCTCGCGCGCAATCCCACATGGAAAGAAAGAGTAGAAAGAATTAAGAATCAGAAGAAATGGTTGTAAAATTGCTATGTACCATTTGTTGCACTTAAACGCTGAAATGCTGCCGGTCATGCCTCATTCTTTCACTCGACACAAAGCCCAGCGAAGCAAAGCCGCATTAAGCCACGCATTGCACGGGTTAGCTACGTGATGGGGCGTCTTGCGTGGGGGGGAGGGGGGGGGGATAGTGTACAGAGAGAGAGAGGTCCGTGGTGAGCAGTGGTAACTATCAGCACTCCAATCATAATGTTATCCCGCCATCCCTCGTCCTTAAGCGCTGCGCCTACGCCTTACAACCCCCCCCCCCACCCCCACACCATCAACATCACCATCTTTACCACCCTCTCCACCACCACACTCACCACCACTATACCACCATCACCGCCACTGTTCCACCACCACTAACTCCATATTATCTACTTAACCAGTAATACTACACAGGCGAAAAGTGTAATCAGTTTTATCATTACGTAAGGCCGAGAGAGAGAGAGAGAGTGATCTAGAAAATAACAAGTTGAGTGTACGTTAGTTACCCATTTTCAGAAGCCCACGAAAAACGCAGAGCAATAGAAAACGGGAGATGGGCACTTGTAGGCTTCCCTCAGAAAACAATGATTACGAGGATGAAACGGGATATGAAACTTGATTGGCAGATGGGGGGGATGGGGTAACGGGGGCAAGGGGGAGGGGGCAGGAGTGAGGGGAAGAAGGGGGTGGGAGTCGTCGTTTCTGGATTCAGTATATTTATCTTCGTCCACCGCGGGTAACTGGTCTCGTGTTTACCTTTATTTGTTGTGTTGTTGATTCTAGTAGCGCGGTTCTCTGTGTTTCGTTGGGTGGATTGGTTGATTGGCTAATGGGATGAGAGACTCGAATGCTCTCACGATTGGACGAGTAAACGCTCTCGTTATTATTTTGTTTTGTTTTGTTTTGTTTTGGGGTTGGCATTTACGAACGTCATTTGTAGGTGTGTGTGTGTGTGTGTACCCACGCGTGATTAAATTCAGAAGCTGTGTATCTTTCGTATTAATCTCTCTCTCTCTCTCTCTCTCTCTCTCTCTCTCTCTCTCTCTCTCTCTCTCTCTCTCTCTCTCTCTCTCTCTCTCTCTCTCTCTCTCTCTCTCTCTCTCTCTCTCTCTCTCTCTCTCTCTCTCTTTCCCATTCTTTCACTGCTCTGAATGCGAGTGATGGAATTTCCTGAAGAAAAGAATCCAAATCAAAGACTTCTGTTTTGGGTTACGAAAGGGAAGCCAACTCGGAGTGAGGGAGAGAGAGGCGTGATCGAGAGTGAAGGAGCGAGGGAGAGGGTAGACGATGAAGAAACGCGGAGGGACCAAAGAAGCCAGATACTACAAGAAGAAGAGAGAGGCGGAGGAATACAGAGGCGAAGTCAATGGGTGTTTTCTTGTCATGATACTTCCGTTTTTTGCTTATGTTTACGAGTGTTGTTTTTGTTGTTACTGCTGCTGTTGTTGTCTGTCTCCTTTACTCAGCTTATATTCTTCTCTTTTTTTATACTTTTCCTTTTTCTCCTTCACCTCCTCCTTATTTTACTTTTTTCTCTCCTACACTTTCTTCTCTTTTTTCTTCCTTTCTTTTTTTCATTTTCATCTTCTCTATCATCTTTTGCGTCCTCGCCATTTACTTCTTTTTTCTTCTACATCTTCTTCATTTTTCTTCTTCTTCTTCTCCGGTCATCATCATTAGCAACCACAAATAGAAGAAGAAAGAAAAGAAAAAAAAAGAATTAAAAAGCAACAGCAACCACGACAACATGAATAATAACATGCAATTTCCTTTCACTTCTCTTCCCCTTTCATCTCTCTCTCTCTCTCTCTCTCTCTCTCTCTCTCTCTCTCTCTCTCTCTCTCTCTCTCTCTCTCTCTCTCTCTCTCTCTCTCTCTCTCTCTCTCTCTCTCTCTCTCTCTCTCTCTCTCTCTCTCTCTCTCTCTCTCTCTCTCTTTATCCTGTCACTCATCACTTGCTTTGATGTTTGTTTCTGATGTATTATTTTTTCCTCTTGATGACACGTCCATCACGCATGAGCTCATTACAGTCGATATCTTCCTCCCACGTATCCCCTTTTTATTTACCCTTTCTCCTTTTTCTCTTTCCGTTCATCCTCCTTGACCCAGTGCTCCCATTCTCATCCCTCTCTCACTTCTTAACTTCGCTCCTCTGATCTCTCTCCTCCACTTCTCCCTCCCTCCGTCCTTTCCTCTGTCGCTTCCTTCCTTCCTTTCTTTATTTTCGAGTCACCATTCCACGCTTCCTAATGTGGGATGCATATTAACATGTAGATTAAAGTGGTGCAGAAGTGCCGTGTGTGTGTGTGTGTGTGTGTGTGTGTGTGTTGGGGGGGGGGGGAGGCGGTAATGCAATCTACATCTTTCTTTTATTCGGGATTCATTAAGTGAAATGGTTGTCATGTAATGCGTAGAGATAATGGCAAAAAAATCTTTCTTGTCTCTCTCTCTTCATCTCCTCTTCCTCCTCTTCATCATCATCACTCTCGTCTAACTCAACATTGACTATTCTTCATTCCAGATCGCCGGAGTTACATCGGAGCCAGGTGACCACTACCAAGATCAAAAGAATGTTATCTTGGTTTTGGCCACTGAGTGGAGGGAGCAGCGGCATGCATGATCAAGGACACACGTGGAGAGGCAACGACTGAGGTAAGTATCCGGAGATGGACTCTTGGGCAGTTCACTAACGTAGCACAGAGTCGGGCTGATTAAATTACTACATAGGGGAAGACTAATGAAATTTAAACACATCGGTAATGAAGGATTGCATAGATGTCTTAGATGTGTACCGATGAAATTACTGCAAAGGGGAAAGGAATTAAAAAAAAATAATGAAGCACATCTGTATTGAAGATTTGGACAGGTACATTAGATGATTAATGGTGAAATTACTAGAAAGGGGAAGGGAAGACTAAATAGAATTACACATCTATTAAAGGCTTGGACAGGTGGGTTAAATGTGTATTGATAAGATTACCACGAAGGGGAAGGAAGACTAGAGCAAATCATACATCATAAAGAGTTTGCCCGGTGAGTGATAGATGCGAGTGGTGTTTGATCTGTTGGTGTTATCAGTCACTTATCAGCCTCTTCGTCACTCTTCTATCCCAGATATTCACTTTACTTTCATACATTCCGAATTATCCTTCTTTACCTTGCATGAGGGTGTTTGTAGAGACGACGAGGTGAAGGAGTACGAGGGGCAGATAAGCAGGGATGGAAAGGATTAAGAGAGGATTAATACGTGTTAGTTAATCTTGACGTTATGTATCGTGGAAGTCACCGCAGGAAACAGGGTAAAGCTGGATGGTGGACAGGAAGGATGGGAAGAGAAGAAAAGAGAGGATGCCTTCGTACTAGTCTTCGTTAGAGTTATGTATTGTTCTTTACGGTTATATATTGTTCTCTTGCTCGTGTGCTGATTCCGTTACTATTAAAAAAAAGTATTGTTGGGCGCTGGAATGACGAACGTGTGTATTGGGGACGAAGGACATGAAATTGGCTTACAGGAAAGAGAGGCGTCCCATGAAGCGTACCTATTTTTTTTCATTTACTGTAAAGGAAACAGATCAAGGTTTGTATATTTAGTAAGTGTTTGCTTGTGTTTAGGCTGGCACGGGGGAGGAAGCGGCTTTTATGTAATTTGCCTAAAGGGAGGTTTTGTACGGGACTCCTCTTCTCTCAATTCTGTGGGGCGGTGTGTTGGGGCAGCGGCGTAAGAGGGTGAGTAAGGTAGTGTAGAGGGTAGGGGTGCTGTGTTAGGGCTAATGGGTTGTAGTGCGTGGGGAGGCTGGGCTGAAGTAGATGTCGGATATCACTTCGTCTGTTCCAGTATTGCTAAAGTGGCTTCTGAGTAAGGGACGAAAAATCATGTGCAGTATATGGACCTAGGTAGATGGATGGATAGATAGATAGATAAATAGATAGACTCGGTGAATGTTTGTGTGTGTGTATGTTTTTTTTTGTGTGTGTGTCAATAAAGTATATCTAGACCAGCTGAGAGAACCCATGACACACCCAGACAGTGCAATGATTTAGTATACTCATTTATGAAGCTATACCACCACTGCATGTATTGTGAAAGATTTACATTGAGGAATCGACACCCTCGCAGACGACCACTGACCCTGCACCCATCCAGCAGTGGCAGGGCATCCAGTGGGAGCAAGTGACCCAGTTATTCCCTTCATTAGTGCACTCTCATCCTCCCAAGCGTTTTTAGCACGGAGAAAGTATGTGCGTCATTTTTGTTCCCCTGACAAATCCCTCCCAAGCCCTCTAAATGTCCTGCCGGTGAAGGGGAAGCTCGACCCTCACACGGGGACAAAAATAATAAACGTTCCCTTCTCCTAATCGCATTTTTACACAAGGTTGCCTGGGGTAAGATGACTAAGCGTATGAACGTAATAATGTAAACGTCACAGCTTAGCACGATGAGAAGGAAGAAAACATTGCTCCCTTGACATTAAAGCAAAATCATTGTCGCAGAGTGGTGTTAGGGAGCGTCACGGTTCGAAAGTGACGCTGATTGCTTTGACGCCAGGCATAAAGGTCGACGCTGAAGGACCGGGTGGAAAAATGCTGTCGTTTGAAAGTGAGGTAGAAAAGTGTTTGCTTGAGGGTCAAAGGAGAGGACGGGCGTTCGTAAAGCGGAGGCGGAAAACTCAGTAATTGAAAGAGGGACATGAGGGGTCGGGGAGGACAGGACGAGAGGCTGTTCTTTTGTCTTGACGAGTGGCTTCCAGTGAGGGGCTGAGGGAGGTCTCGGCCGTGCTTTACCTGTGCCGGCAATTGTAACTTAACCGGGAGAAACGTGTAGGGGAGTGTCGGGAAGTAAATCTGCCCGTACAGCAATAACCGACCCAGCAGTGTGCGGCGGGTCAGGCACCTCAGGGGGAAAGAAGGAGAATATGCCGACCTTTATTGCATTTTTCAAGAGATAAAAGAGATGGTCAGGAAGAGAGGATTCATAACCTAGACTCTGAGCTCTGCCGATGAAGCAAACGGCAATATTAGTGTGTGAGGAGCTCCCAGCCTGAACACCATGAATATATGGGTGAAACTGGGATTGTATGGATCGTCTAGGAATAGATTCAGTGTTGGATCAATAGAATGGTCTCTAGATCGACCTTCAGTCTCGTGGGATGCTGCCAAGTCGTCGAGAGATTTGATCAGCAGGAAATATTTTCATATTATTATTCCCGGAATTGATTTATGTTAATATTTTATGTGAGTCGTGTTGTTTTCCCCTCCCCGTCTGCGTTCTCAGCCTGCTCCCTCCTTCCCCTCCTCCTCTTCCCCTCCCTCACCCTCCCTTCAGGCCGCTGTCAAGGAGACGAATAATTAATCTTGGGCGTCACGGAGACGCCTCTAAATTTCCTGCTGACCTGTGGAGCCCTGAGGGTGCTGCTTCACAGGGCTCCGCCAGCACCAGGCGGAGGCGTCCGCAGCGTGTAGGGTTCAGGACCACGCCGATAGCAACTAGTGCTGCCGCTGAACTTTATGACCGTGCACGCCCTCCAGCGATGTGGTCTGCAGCGGAAGGCGGCTGTGCACGTTTATTATTGCATCGTCACTTTTGTTGAACTAAATTATAAAAAGAATACTCAGTTAATAATTGGGAATATTAATACATTTGTGCAACGCAATAGTTTTGACTAATAGAATATTAAACTCATTATTATTGTTGATAGAAAATCTGACAAACTGGTTTGCAAAGTCATAGCGCTTGTCAACATTTTATTTTAGCTGACAAATAAAACTCTGCTTACTCCCATTCAGTGGGTAGCACCGATGCTGTTCTTTCCGAGCGTTCACCGTTCACACTTGCCTGAGGTGCGAAGGGAAGGAGCTTTGCCGCCAAGATAATTGATGATGCGCCTCAAAGTGTCGCTGCTTAACCATACAGGTGACTAATGATGCACCTCGCAGGGATGGGGCGGCGCGGCCAGGTGAGCGTTCATCATTCATTGGGAAGGAGCGGTGTGTCCTCAGCAGAATAAACTGAAACTGATTATTATAAGTATGATAATAATAATGATAATAATAAGAAGAATAAGAATAAGAATAAAGTACTGTTGATGATATAACGGTGATGAGAGTAAAAACAGAAGAAACAAAACTTAAAAAAGGACGAGGTGCGGGTGTCCACTAGCCACTGCGCCACCAACCACCGGTAACTGTGCAACGGACCCAAAAGCTAAACATTCCATTTTCATTCCTTTTTTCCTTCCCTTTATCTCTTATTTCCCAGGCTCTCCTTTCTATCAGTACCCATACGTTTCCTGCCTCCCATTCTCCCTCACCCTTCTTTCCATGGCCTACCTCGTCCCCAGTCGCCCTTTCTCTTTACCTTTTTCTTTAAGACTTGCCTCCTCCCTCCCCTATCATCCCTTCTCTTCACCCTTTTCTCCATGGCCCTATTCCTTCCCTATCGCCAATTCTCTGCATCCCTCTCTCCAAGGCCTCCCCTACCGCCCCTTTCTCATTACCCTTTTTCCATCGCCTTTTTCCTTCCTTCCCTTTGTGTGCCAGTGTGTCAGGCTTGGGGGCGGGGTGTCCTATCAAAAATCTGTGACTAATGAAGGACTCCAGACCAGGCTTGAAGAACTCTACGGTAAACAAGATTATTACAAAAACCTCCCCTTGCGTCTCACCACTTAAACTTTGAATTATTGAGTCTATCAAGATCAATAAACTAGACAAGAAGAAGTATTAGACAAATATCATGGAGTGTAAATGCACCACATAACAACAAATTTTGGTGCGTTCAAACTTAAATTTATGGAAGGCGTGTGATCATTATCTGGAAGTGTGCGTGGCGTGATGGGGGTATGTAGGAGGGACGAGAGTGGGGACGGAGAAAGGGGGAAGTGAGCGAGGGGAGACGGGGGATGGGAGGAGGATAGAGATAAGAGTAAGGATGAGGGCGCGAGAAGACAGGGGTGAAGGTGAAGGTTACGCTGGGAGATGATTAAGCGGGGTGCATCTATTCCTAGTGCAGCGTTACTACAGCCGTGGCCACAGCGTCGCCGCCAGTCACGCCAAGACCTCGTCCACGTCTCGTTTATCCTCGCTGATATCTCCACGGTGAGGCGGGATTGGAGGTATGGGGAGGAAGGAGGGGCAGGACGGGAGACATGGGTGAGGAAGGTATGCGGGGGGGAGCAGTGAGGGCAGGAAGGAGGTGACTGAAAGGAAATAAGGACTGAAAAAGGGGAGAAAAGTGCTGAATTATATTAAGTCATAGAGGAAAAGAGAAGAGTAGAGGGCGGGAAAGGTTGAATGAAAGGAATATAAGGAGGAGCAGGCGGGAGGGGAGGTGTAGATGGAGAGAGGATGGGAGGGGAGGTGTTAAGGGAGCAGAGGGGGGAGGGGAGATGTAGATGGAGATCAGAGGGTGGGAGGGGACTTGTAGAGGGAACAGAGAGGGCGGGAAGGGAGGTGTAAAGTTAGAAGAAAGGGTGGGAGGGGAGGTGGAGAGGGTGAAAACAGGGCGGGAGTGGTGGTGTGGAGGCAGCAGGGAGGGAAGGAGAGGAAGGAGAGACGGGAAAGTTACGTAAGATTGTTGGTCGTGCTGCTCTGGCGTTTTTGAGCTGCGTAGATTGGGTGTTGCTTTACGGGTGTCTAGACGAGCGGGCGGGACACAGGCTCTCCGTCACCATTCCGTTACCTCCTCCCCTTCCCTCCATTCCCTTTCCCTCTCTTACCCCCTTCCCCACTCCATCCCACGTCTCTCCCATACTCTGCCCGCTCCCCACACGCCCTGAGCTTTACCTGAGTCTGCTAAAAAAAGGAAGACAAGGGGGAATTGTTTCCGAAATTGGATGTCCCGGAGTAGGGAGCCGCGTGGGTGTCGTGGGCAGGCGGCCAGTCCAGGCCCTTAGAGTGAAATGCAGGTCGGCTTCCATATTGGGTCCTCGCGCGAAATATACAGCGACAGGGAAGGAACACTTGTTGAAGCCTCGCACACCCAAAGGAAAGTGGATTTGAGAAGTTTGGGTAACAGTTCAACTTGAGATTTATTTATTCTTTATTTTTTTTTTTTTTCAGTTGCGTTTCGTGTGTGTGGCTTGGTAGTATGATACACCTTGAGCCATTCGTTTCCGTTGTTTTGTTGTTGTTTGTTGTTGTTGTTGTTGTCGTTGTTGTTTTTCTTCTTCACCATCTTCTTCTTCTTCTTCTTCTTCTTCTTCTTCTTCTTCTTAGGGGTCCGTTTCCTTCGCAGATTGTAGCTTCTCGAGTCTGTGTTCCCATTTAACTTTAAAACATTGTGTCTCGCTTACTTTTGTGTACATACAGAAACATCGGTGCATGTTAACCCCTCAAGGGAGCGTCAGGAAGGAAAGAATGGTGTGTGTGTGTGCTTGTGTGTGTGTGTGTGTGTGTGTGTGTGAGAGAGAGAGAGAGAGAGAGAGAGAGGCGACAAAGATGTGAGAGATAAAAAAAATACAGAGCAGACAATGGGATACAGGAAATCCCCCTAAACTCAGAGGTTGGATCAAAAGAATGAACAGGAAAATGTAGAGAGAGTAAAAAGGGCGAGGGAGAGGAGGAAGCAAGGAAGAAAGAAAGAAATGACTAGAAATATAACGCATTTTATCACCAATTAGTTTCGATTTTTTAACAAGGATTTATGCCATTGTTACACTTATCGTCCTCGTCCGCTCCAACCACCGCCTTTCTT
The DNA here is from genome assembly GCF_024679095.1 of Eriocheir sinensis. Classification (NCBI taxonomy): domain Eukaryota; kingdom Metazoa; phylum Arthropoda; class Malacostraca; order Decapoda; family Varunidae; genus Eriocheir; species Eriocheir sinensis. The sequence continues at coordinate 29,015,205 of NC_066510.1, read as the reverse complement.
CACTCCTCGCCATTCCTGTTCTAACTCAGTCACTCACATAGACACAACCACCTCATCCACTTAACCACTCCATCACTCACACACCTCCTCGCCATTCCTCAGTCACTCACATAGACACAACCACCTCATCCACTTAACCACTCCATTACTCATACACCTCCTTGCCATTCCTCAGTCACTCACATAGACACAACCACCTCATCCACTTAACCACTCCATCACTCACACACCTCCTCGCCATTCCTCAGTCACTCACATAGACACAACCACCTCATCCACTTAACCACTCCATTACTCATACACCTCCTCGCCATTCCTCAGTCACTCACATAGACACAACCACCTCATCCACTCAAACACTCCATCACTCACACACCTCCTCGCCATTCCTCAGTCACTCACATAGACACAACCACCTCATCCACTCAACCACACCATCACTCACACACCTCCTCGCCATTCCTCAGTCACTCACATAGACACAACCACCTCATCCACTTAACCACTCCATTACTCACACACCTCCTCGCCATTCCTCAGTCACTCACTCATCCACTCAACCACTCCATCACTCACACGCCTCCCTCCATCAACACCACTCATCACCATCATCCGTGACCTCATGTGCTCCTTGTTGTGTTGTGGAGAGCAGCCCCCGCCTCCCACGCTGCTGTGTATTAAGACTCACAGATCCATCCGTCACAGTGTTTTATAACGATCCGCATTGCCCCTTCAACAGCCGACACGAACAGTTAATCAAATTAATCCCATGACGCACAAGGCCCTGCACCTCCGCGGGTTGCCAGACTCCGAACACCCGCTACAGCCTTGGCTTCGTCATCGGCTTTCCGCTCTCTGTCCGTTCCTTTACAAGCCGCTGACCTGCCGGACACTAAGCTCTTTTCCCCGGATAGAAAACGCATTTGCCTGTACTGCGTCTGGTGGAGGCCTCACAACAGCGGCGGTGCTCTCTCATTTTTCAACAGGGTTCAGTCTGTGGAGGTCCGGCCGGAAGGTTTATGTTAGGGGCTTGGGAGGCTCCCGGTACTCGGCGACAACACTTGGGGGGGAAAAATAAGAGTGAAACAGGAGCAGACGCATGTAGATTTGTTTGGGCTCACCGCCCCCAAATGACATGTCCGAGCACATCACAGCGGTCTCCAGCGCTCGTGTCGAGGTGAATAATTCCGTCACGTCTCCGTCTACATAGTCACTAAACAATTCCGGCGACATGCCCGCCGCCGCGTCAGCCCACCAGCGCGGCAATACCGTCAGCCTTGGTTCAGCGCGCCTAACCTATATTACGCCCCTGCCAGTAGGCCTCGCCATCCGTGGCGGAGTGAGTGTCACGTCATTTCATACACGCCTGAGCACGTCACTTTCGTACAGCGGTCACGGTGGGCAGCCACGCGCCATTAACCTACAATTTTCCGCCGCCTCAGCCGGGCCGCATCGGGATGAGTGGAAATCATTCGCCATAACACGACCTCTAATCAAGACATCCATGGAGCAAATGACCAGTTAGCGAGCTAGTCATCCAGCTGGTAGGTCGGTCAGTCAGTCAGACAGTTTTTCTAACGGTCATTCAATCAGTCAACTACTCAGCCAATCAGTGTTTCAGTCAGCCAATCAGTCTATCAAGCAGTTAGTCAGACAGTTAATCGCTGCATCTCAACCTGCTTAACTCCTCTGATAAGAGTCAAACAGATATTAATTAATACATAATAAAAATGCTTAGTGGAGTATATTTATATCTACGTAGAGTTCATATTATTAACATAGTTATTATCATTATTATTTTTTTTTATTATTATTATCATTTTAGTAGCAGTAATGGTGGTGGGGGGGAAGGTCATTGCATGATTAGATAAGGCACAGAAATACCAGAGAGAGAGAGAGAGAGTCCTGATAACAGTTTTAACAAATATTGATAATGATCACAAAACGCAGCAAAAAGATATCACATGCATTTCGAGGTATATTTTCCCTTCCATCGCGCGATATATTTGCTGAAAACGTTGGATGAAAAAAAGTCAAATTAAACCTCGTAAAAAAAAGGCCAAACGTTCACACTAAGGAAAATAAAAGTAATAGCGAAAAATAGTTATATTTATCGCTGCAGCTGTTTGTAATATTTTCATGCCGAGTGCAGAACTAATAAGTTTTAATGATATAATGATGAACCGCAGGAAAGGTAGAGACAAGCGATGGGAGAAAATGCTTAGAAATTATTAAAAAAAAAATATATATATATTCATGCAACGAATTTTCTTTTTGTGTGAGCGCGCGCAAGCTTGTGTGTGTGTGTGTGTGTGTGTGTGTGTGTGTGTGTGTGTGTGTGTGTGTGTGTGTGTAATTGAGTCTCAGTCTTTTAACCCCTCGATTGTGTTGGACTAATTTACCACCTCGGTCAGTAATTTTGCTGTTCCCGGCAGAGGTCATCGTTCCGTTTTTATTTTTTTATTTTTAGTTTACAGAAGACAAAACAGTAAAAAAGACTTTGTTTATAGAAGACCAAAGTACAAAATTAACTAAGCGTTGGAAATATAAAACGGCCAGACAATATCAAAATTTCTCTTATTACAAAAGTCGAAGAAAAAAAGTTGTGTAATTGCGTTTGCATTTTCTCTTCGTTCCCCTTCCCCTAACTCTCAATTCCTCCTCCTCCCCCTCCTCATTCTCCTCCTCCTCATCATCATCATCATTATCATCCTCATCCCTCTTCCATATACTTACACCCCTTTTCAAAATTAAACTCTGACTCTCTCTCTCTCTCTCTCTCTCTCTCTCTCTCTCTCTCTCTCTCTCTCTCTCTCTCTCTCTCTCTCTCTCTCTCTCTCTCTCTCTCTCTCTCTCTCTCTCTCTCTCTCTCTCTCTCTCTCTCTCTCTCTCTCTCTCTCTCTCTCTCATTATAATAGGAAATCTCGTTATGGCTACTGAGCTTCGAATCATACAGTTATGATTATCATGTATAAATGTTTATCATTATTACAATCATAACATTTAGAATCCATCGTTAACGACATATAACAATGCACAGAATTGCTTTAGGTACTTCAGCTTGAACGAATATGTAAAAAAAAATATGTTCTCATAGGTTTTCGATCACAGGACAACGCTCCTTAGTTACGGAAGAGACCTGACGAGGAAAGACAAACACGGTAAGATGAGTCGGTCATTTAGCGACCAAAAAACATATATTCTGCCGGCTGAATTACATAGTGAAATGTATTACAATTCGAAAAGAAGCAATGATATTATTCCAATCTAATCTCTTTCCCCCACGAAGAAATAATGGCTGGGAACTCTGAATTTGACAGAGCCAATTAGATTCTAGCAGACATATCTTTATCAGTGATGCCCTTATTGCGTGGAGCAGCCCCCGCAGCAGCCGTGGAGTGCAGCAACATAAACTTTCTGCAAAATAAATTGGGCCGTCACGCCGCTGAATGGGGCGTCAGGCGAGACAGAGTTACTTCCCGCTCGTTTGATTTAATTTTTGCAGGAATTTAATAGGAACTCAGTGTGTTCCTTAGTGTGCTGCTGCTGCGCCGTTGTCTTCAAAGATGTTGGTGATATGTCTTGTGCCTGTCTTTCCTACGTATTTAGACGTTTCACATCTTTTAACATCATTATCAACCACTTCGCGTCCCTCTCCTTCACTTTCATTTCACTCATCTCCTCGCCCCTCCTCCTCCTGCTGTTCCTTCACCTCGTTCTCCTGCTTTTCGTCCTTTCCTCTTCCTTCTCCGCCTCCTCCTCTGCGCCTCTCCCCCTCCCCTGCCCCCAGCTCTCCAGCTCCTCTAATGAGGGCTGTCACCTGCGCGTCGAATCGGTCGATCAAGAGGCCAATTATGGCTTTTTTTTATCGAATTGGCCTTGACTGAAATTGTGGCAAATGTTGATGCACACTGATGGAGCTCCACGCTTTCATTTTTGGGTCTTTCATCTCTCTCTGTTTTTTGAACTGGTAAATAAATTAATATGGAAATGTGTTTATATTGACATCGTATATTTATTCATATGGTTTGAGTTCCCCTTCCCCTTTCCCGTATATTGATAATTCTAATCTGCAAGTTAGCTTATTTTGGTGAAATCGTTCGTTCGGTAATTGGCGCGTTGATTGGTTTGATAGTTCCGTAGTTGTATAATTACTTGGACGTGCGTGTGAGTGTGATGACGTGAGAACAACAGGAAGCATGGAGTGGAAGGAAGCAGAAAAGAACACACACACACACACACACACACACACACACACACACATACACACACACACACACACACACACACACTCAAGTAGTTATACTTTCAGTAAGTATATGTATGAATGTGTGTGTGTGTTTGTGTGTACATATTATTGATTATATTTATATTTATTTATTTATTTTTATATATATTTATTATTTTCTAGGCAAAAGAGACTGCGCAAGGCAAAGCAACCTGCACCCAATATATATATATATATATATATATATATATATATATATATATATATATATATATATATATATATATATATATATATATATATAAACAGAAAGTTACTTTTTACTCACATCTGGGGCGGCGTGTGTCTGTGGTGTGGCAGGACTGTGTCATGAGTCTTTGCCGAAGGGTGTCAGTGTTGAGGGAGGGCAGGAGGCTGGGTGCACCATGAGGCAACTTGGAACACAGCTCGTTAAGGGTTTCTTGCAGCAGATCGACTTGGATTTAGTCCTGAGTCCGTCCTTATATATATATATATATATATATATATATATATATATATATATATATATATATATATATATATATATATATATATATATATATATATATGAAAATCTTAGTAAATTTTATCGATAGTTTCATTGCTGAAACTAGATGGCGAGAATACATGAATAATCTTAATTTTTATCCCTTTTTATTTCGTTGTATGTTAGGAATGCCACGCTCGCCTCTACACTAAAGGAATCAGTCATGTTATTTTTCTAAAACTTCTGTGAACTAAAAATCCTACCTCGGGTTTGCCTCTCCAGTAAAATGGATGACAGCAGTTCAGAACTTTTTGCAATTTGGATCTTTTCTACGACTAAAGTGGTATTCAAGTAAACTATGTGTCCATTAAACGCTGGACTTCCGAACGGCAGAAGGGTGAAAGGGGCGAAGGAGGAAAACAAAAGCTGTCTTTAGGGGAAGTTAGAATGGTAGGTGCTGGTGGTGGTGGTGGTGGTGCTGCTGCTGCTGCTGCTGATGATGATGATGTGTGTGTGTGTGTGTGTGTGTGTGTGTGTGTGTGTGTGTGTGTGTGTGTGTGTGTGTGTGTGTGTGTGTGTGTGTGTGTGTGTGTAGAGCACTTGTCTAATTATTCGGGAGATTTTACCTCTACTCTTTAAGCCGTTTAGGAGACCCGTGGCTCCGGGTACGAAGATCAGACCCCTGTAACATCTTAATCTCTTTTGTTTTGGAACATGTGCGGATCGCTACCTCGCTTTCTTTGTCGTCCTCCATTCACCTCACCTCCTCGTCCCCACGTATTATAAGGATTTGCATAAAGTTTTCGCACTCTTGTTTTTTAATGTATTTTCAAGCACTAGTTTTCTCTCTTTCGTGTTTGTCGTCTTTTTCTCAAGTATGTCCCAGGTTAAGTCTGTTTTGCTCTTCGTGTTTTCCTCATTAACGCCATGATCTTCTTTACCTGTCCCTTCGCTCCCTTGTCATGTGTTTGCTACGTCAGTCCTTTTTGCGTCACTCCTCGTCATCATTTTCGCCTTCTCCTTGTTATCCTCTTTCATCTCCTCCTCCTTTTCTCTTGTGTCCTATGTCATGGTTGTGGTTATATCTGCCCATAGATCCGCTTTCTAATGATCTGTTTATCTCTACCCGCATGTGATATCCTCCTCAGCTGCCTGATTCTTGATACGTCTTCCTAATTGCGCCCCTTCTCCCTCCTGCTCCCCGGTCCTATTTCCTCCCCACCCCGTCCCTACCACCTTCATTTGCAACATCAATATTGTGGGGGGGGCGGACACACACACACACCCCAACACCAACGACGATGATAACAGGAGTAATAATAATAATAATAATAATAATAATAATAATAATAATAATAATAATAGATAGATAGATAGATAGATAGGAGCCGTGCCAGTAACAGAGGTGCCTGGCTAGTTTAGGAGCAGCGAGTGTGTGGCTCTTTGAAGATTCTCCCTCATGACACCGTGTTCTCATGTTCATGTGTGTTCATGTGTGTGTGTGTGTGTGTGTGTGTGTGTGTGTGTGTGTGTGTGTGTGTGTGTGTCTGGCTTTTCATCGAGCAATTCTGGCAGTGCCCGACGGGAATACTGAATGAGTGAAGATGAGGAGGAGGAGGAGGAGGTGGAGGAAGAAAAGGAGGAGGATAAGGTGAAGGTGGAGAAAGGAAGGAAGGAAGGAAGGAGGAAAGGAAGGAAGGAAAGAAGGAGAAGAAAATAAGAGAAAATGAAGATGCAGGAAGTGGAAAGAGAAGAGGAAATGGAGGAGGAGGAGGAGGAGGAGGAGTAGACTGTAGGAGGAGGAGGAGACTGGAGGAGTAGGAGTAGGAGGAGGAAGAGGAATATACCTTGAGCGTCGCTGGGACCACGAATGATGAGGTGTGCTGACAAGGTTAGAGAAGATGAAGATGGAGGAGGAGGAGGAGGAGGAGGAGGAGGAGGAGGAGGAGGAGGAGGAAGAGGAAAATCAAGGGCAGAAATAAAACCTGTAAGATATAAATTGGTATAAGAGGAAGGAGAAGCAACATGTGGCGAAAAGAATAAATCAAGTGTGTGTGTTTATAGATGCTTTTTCTGTGTAGCTTATCCCTCCAGTTGGCTGTGTGGGTGTTTTTCTTTATGTCCGTCTGTCTGTCCTTCTGGTCTTCTTTGTTTCCGCCTTTCTCTTTGATTTCTGTCCCACTATGAATGTTCAAAATGCTGTAATCTTTCTCTTGCAATTATTTCTTTCCCTAGTTACACTCTGTCCTTTGTTTTCCTTCTCTTCTGTTATGGATATTTATTTATTTTACTATTTGTGTTTTGCAACGTTCTGCCTCATCCTCTTCTCTCCCGCTTGCTTTATCCCTCTCGTCTTTGTGATCACGAGTAATTCTGTAGATCGGTTGTTTCTCCCTGGCCGCCTATCTGTTTCCCCTCGTTAAATCGTAATAACAAGGGTCTTATACTTTTCGAAGAAGAACGTCTCAACATGGAGGGCATCGCTTGCGTTTGTGGCCGAACAAGGAACGAACTGAACCGGGGCGTCCTTGTTAGGCAGGTGTAGTGTTTCGACTCAGGTGGAAGCTTTGCCCTTAGAAGCCTGTCTTGGGCAAGCAAAGGGAGGAGGCCTGACGCTCCCCTCTCCTGCTGCATCGCCCCGTCACGGTCCTGAGCTTCATTCAGGGACGAAGCAATTAGCCGCAGGGTTGATCAGACCCGCCCCGAGCTGATGTTGGGAGACCGGGCACAAGCAGGCCGCCCAGAGCCTCGGCCCTCTGGTGTGCCGCGTCAGCCAGGCCTGTGATGAGACGACAGAGGCAGGAAGGTTCAAGTTTGGCCTCAGTGTGTGTCTAATAAATGTTTCTTTCTGTAAATGTGTTCTAAAAAAGGTGAGGTAATCGTGAGCAATCATCTGCATTATCCAAACAAAAATTAATGTTCGAGTGTGAAAAAAAAAATGCCGGAAATGACCTGTATCCGGAAGAGCATCATTATGTTAATCGATGTTTTCAATTTTAATGCGCGAGTCAGACTACCAATCGGTGTTAAGCTTTAAAGTACGTCCACACTCTCAACTTGTAAAGTGTGCAAAGGGCGTTGAAATAGTTAACGCAGTCTGTTTGTTCTCATTCTTCACTATTTAATAAGAGACGTTAACCCTTGTCAAAGCTGCGACACACGCCAGAGGACCCCAAAGACTCACTAAAAGATTCAGACTCGGCACAGTACCGGGAGACCAGAAAATAATGTCGGCCATAAAGTAAACTTGTCGATATTCAGACTTTTATCGTAGTGAATAAATGGACGGGGGAAAGTTACGTTATGGGCAGAAAAAGACAATAAGGGAAGAATGAAGTAGACGATGGGGTGGCAGGGGATGGAGAGCGAGGCCAAGACAGACAGTGAACGAAGGGAAAAGACGAGATCACCGTAAAACGTGTGGCGTGTGTAAGGAACGAGCCAGGGCGTGCATTAGTTGTCTCATAGCTACAGAAATACGTTCCCGAAATGTTCTCTGTATCTTCAGTTCAATGTACAGTGTTAGTTCTATTTATGTTATTGGGGACGTCAGGAAGAGGCAGCAAGTTATGTCTCGGAAGAGGAAGAGAGAGGAAAGGAAGCATTAATGGAGGGAAAATGTAAAGGAGCCAAATGTAGCAGACTGACTGAGATACACTGTTACCAGATCAAAGAATAAAGCTTCAGAAGGGGAGGAAGAGGAAGAGGAGATGGAAGAGAACAAGTAAAAGATGTCAGAACGATAGCAAAGTACCACGGATAGAATACACTGTAAGATATGACGTTTGTAAGCGAAAAGGAAGGAGGAGAAACTGAAATGAAGTGAGATAGCTAAGTGCATTGTTGAAAAAGAAAAAAAAGAAAAGTAAAAAGGAGGAGAAAGAAGAGTAAGAAGTGCATTGTTGAAAAGAAATAGAAAAGGAAAAAGGAGGAGAAAGAAGAGTAAGAAGTGCATTGTTGAAAAGAAATAGAAAAGGAAAAAGGAGGAGAAAGAAGAGTAAGAAGTGCTGAAAAGGAAAGGAGGAGAAAAAAGTGCTTTGTTGAAAAGAAAAAGAAAAGGAAAAGGAGGAGAAAGAAGAGTAAGAAGTGCATTGTTGAAAAGAAATAGAAAAGGAAAAGGAGGAGAAAGAAGAGTAAGAAGTGCATTGTTGAAAAAGAAAAAAGGAGGAGAAAGAAGAATAAGAAGAGCATTGTTGAAAAAGAAAAAGAAAAGGAAAAAGGAGGAGAAAGAAGAGTAAGAAGAGAGTACATAGAAAAGAGCGCAGAAAGGAAATAAGAGAAGGAGAAAGAGGAACACGAGAAGAGGAGGAACACAAACTTCAGCAAGCACTGAGACACCATATAACCTGCTTTTCACCGAGGGGTTGTCTGCTGTTAGTGTCCGCTTAAATCGGCCGGTGGAGGGGCGGCCCGTGAATGCCTCCTGCCGGCGAGAATGCAGGCGAGGTGAAGGTGGGACTTGAAGGACGACGCCGCGCAGCCAATGAAAGCAGGGAGTTGGAGGCTGAAGAGAACTCGATGGGAGATTTGGAACCAAGGAGCCTCCATATTTCTTCCCGCAAGCCAGGAGAGGAGAGATGAAGGGAGGAGGGACTATCTTGCTGAAGGGAGGAAAGTGTGCAGTGGAAAGGAGAGGGAAGGAAGGCAGGATAAACGCAAGGAAGGAAGGACTAATTTACTAAAAGATAGGAATTATGCACCGGGATTTGAAGGAATGAAATAATTAAGGAAGGAAGGAAGGAAGAACGCATGGAGAGACTATTTTGGACTATTTTGCTAAAAGGTAGGAAGTGTGTACCGGGAACTGAAGGAATGAATCAGTTAATAAAGGAAGGAAGGAAAGAAGGGATGCAGGAACGAAGGACTTACTACCTCACAGAGAGATGAGAAATGCGCATCAGAGGTAGATAGGAATGGAGGAAGGAAGATTGGGAGGCTGCGTCCCTGTGTCTGTGTGCATGCATGTGTTAGGGAAGAGAGGGAATAGCGAGAGAGAGAGAGTGCCGCTGTGAAATGTGGTTTAGGAGGATTTCCAGGAGAGCGGCGGATGGAAATGTTGCATCGTCCGCTGTGAGAGTACACCGGCGATGGAAACACTCAAGGTGATCACGGGAGGGATTGGTCGGGCGTGACAAACCTCCTCCATCTCAACCTCCGTCTCCTTCACCTCGCCCTGCTTCCTCTGTCCATCATCCCGCTCCTCCTTCTCTCCCCTCGTTGACCCTATGCAGACATCCACCAGCTCACGCTTCTTTCCCCTTTACCTCGCTCTGCCTTCTCTGTCCATCATCCTACACCTCGTCCTCTCCCCTCGCTGACCTTGTTCCGTCTTGTCTGTCCATCTTCTGTCAGCCTCTCACGCGCCGGTGGCAGGAAGGCGGCCAGCAATAAACACGTGACGGACTCCCAAATAAACACACTTGAATTAGTTTTCCTCCAAGAAGACCGGCGAATCCCGTCCCTGAGGATGAATAAAAGTCTCGCAGTTTAATCTCCCAAAGTGAGATAATGACCCAACTTTCGAGACTAATGGAGGCTAATTGAGCTCCTCCAGCCAGCAATAATGAGTCAGATGAGAACTGTAATTTGCAAGCTTGGAACTCACGTGATGGCGAGTGCAACTTCCTCGGAAGGGCGTCCACCGGGAGGTCAAACAACACGAAACAAACAACCAGACAAGCGCTTCGAATTAAGGTGTTTGCTTTGTTTTATCATTACCCTTCCGTGTTTGCTGAAGGAAACGACGATAGCGTGTGTGTGTGTGTGTGTGTGTGTGTGTGTGTGTGTGTGTGTGTGTGTGTGAAGTCAGTAAGAGCTTGGAAATCCAGCAAGGCCAAGCTTCTATTGTATGTTTGGGCTGAGAGGGAGGCTGGTCGGGAAGGGAACGAGGCGGGGTGCAGCGAAGGCGAGAATTTTCAGCGGGCCCAAGTTTTCAAGGCCTGACAAACGCCTCGCCGTAATCTAAATCACCGTCCGAGGAATCTTGAGGATCGGTGGAAGCGGCGCCAAAAGTCACTTAATCCTTGAAATCTTTAGTCCTCCGTGGCGTGGCGTGGCGGGGCGAGCCGAGCGAGACATGGACATATGAAGGTTGGGACGGAGGGAGATGTTGAATGTTCTCACCTCTCTCACACCTGTACATACACCTGCAACACTTTCACACACACACACACACACACACACACACACACACACACACACACCAACTCAATTCTACCCACACACTCAAGCACAATACAAGGTCAACCTCTCTTAAAGGCCTCTTAGATACAACTTACGACCGCTCGCACTTACGACCAGGCCAACAATATTAAAGTCTTACGTTTTGGAAGTATCACACACACACACACACACACACACACACACACACACACACACACACACACACACACACACACACACACACACACATGCACAAGCACACGCTCACACAATAATCTGCTGTCCTTGTTCTAGCCTACGTAAGCAAAGTATTAAGTGACCTCTCGTTCTAGACACAATAGCACACAATAGCACACAATAACCTTGACACCCCCGTTAGCTGTACCTTGCATTGAGAGTATCTGTAGACCCTGCCAGCTGTGACCTTGACCCGGAATGAAAAAAAAAAAATCGGATGCCAGCTAGACGGAAACAAAAGCAACTGAAGAAAACAAGTATTTCCTCTTTGCGATTGTTTTCTTTTATATATTTTTGTTTTTTCGTTATTTTCTCTTTCATATCTTTGTTGTTTTTCTCTGACGGTTTTTCTCTCTCTGGGTGTCTTTGTGAATGTGTGTGTGTGTGTGTGTGTGTGTGTGTGTGTGTGTGTGTGTGTGTGTGTGTGTGTGTGTGTGTTTCACTTCGTGGTTTGGGACACACACACACACACACACACACACACACACAGACACAAACACGAAACAGACATAACCTTCACACATAGGCAGTACAAGCCATACATAGCTGAATAACAAGACAGACAAGGAACACACACACACACACACACACACACACACACACACACACACACACACACACACACACACACACACACACACACACACAGCTGAAAATCGCGGAGCTAAAACCTGGTACCTCCCGCTTGGGCCTTAAAGGGAAGAGAGTGGGCGATGTGCTGCCTGAAGGGGGTGAGGATTTTTTTATTCATTTATTCGGGCGGAAGGGAAGGGAAAAGAGAGGGAGGTGGAGAGGAACAGGGAGGAAGGAGGGAAGGGGGGTATGGTGATGGAAAGGAAAGGAAGGGATGGGAGGTATGGAGGCGGGAATAAGGAGAGGCAGAGGAAAGGAAAGGCAGGGCAGGGCATGGCCGGTCGGGTCTTCGGGAATCTGCCGTGTATTGGATGTTGTTTTCTGGATCAGCTTGTCGATTTTTCATGGCTCGAGGGAGAGACGAAAGGGAGGTGGCTCAGGGTTGAACAGGTGTAGTAGTAGTAGTTTTTTTTGTTATTGTTGAATTTTATATACAATTTTTCTGCCCCATTATATTTTACATAATTCAAAAAGTTAATCTCCATGACCTTTCGAAAATGTCAAGCGAGAAAACAGAAACAAAATTTTCATGAATCTCAACAATATTCTACTAAATAAATAAAAAAAAAAAGCAATGCGAAGCCAATATATTATGATTAAGACACGATGTAATTAAAAGCAAACGCCACATCCGTAGAGTTTCAGAACCAAACGGCGGTGAAAACCCGGCGCGGCAAAAAGAGCATCATCAGGCGAGCTGGGATGGGCGTGATTGATTGCACGAGGCAGCGGCTTTGTGTGGCCCTGTGGTGATGGAGGGACGCTGGTGTTTGCTGTGATTAGTGACTGTGTGTGTGAGGGTGTGGGTGTATGTGGGTGTGGGTGAGTGTGGTTGTGCGTTACTGAGGCGGTGAGTAATGAATCGGGTGGCAGAAAAATAGCACTCTGTATGGGTATGTGTGTGTGTATTTTAGCGTATTTGATTATAGAGGATTTTTTTCCCCGTCTACGTCTTTCGAGTCTGTACAGTGATAACCTCAGCAAAAAATAAAAGGTTGCTGCATTAAAATCATAAAGTAATTGCTACCATTACTACGGTTGCCTGACCTTCTCCTCAATCATCATCATCACTCTTCATGGAGAGAGAGAGAGAGAATAGACGTTAATTACTCCACTCAACAGCACGTTATTTATAGTGACTATTAATGCTTCTGTAAGACAACCCCCTCTCTCCTCCCCACCTCCGACACCCACCCACCCACACACGCACACACACCTATACATTGACAAGCTCCATTTAATATCTGGATCCCAATATCACGCACACATATATTGCATTGCCTTGTGACCTCATCTTGTAACACTAATTCAGATTCCAACACTACTACTAATGATAATAAAGGTAATTGTAGGAGTGAGAGAGAGAGGGATACAGACGCTTTTCACGCATACCAAGAACCGCTCACCGCTCAGACATAAAAACACCGACTGGAATTGCAAGGGGGCGACTAAAATAACACCCGAGACACGTTTTTCACGGGGTAATAACGCGATAATAACGAGGAGGGCGGCGACCGTGAACCTGGAATAAACCTGCAAGTGAGCCGCCAACTATCGGTTTATGGGAGAACCTATCGGGGGGTTGACGTGGAAAATATTGTGTGTTTGCGTGTGTGTGTGTGTGTGTGTGTGTGTGTGTGTGTGTGTGTGTGTGTCAGAGAGAGAGAGAGAGAGAGAGAGAGAGAGAGAGTGTGAGTGTGAGAGAGAGAGAGAGAGAGAGAGAGAGAGTGTGTGTGTGTGTGTGTGAATGTGAGTTTGTGTGAGTGTGAGTTTTGAGTGTATGAGAGAGAGAGAGAGAGAGAGAGAGTTTGTGTGAGTGTGAGTTTTGAGTGTGATTGCTCAGTGACCCATATAACGCACTAGCAGGCAAATTGCGCCGCTGGGGGCCGTGTCGCGCACTAACTAAGCCGCTTGCCTCCACAAAGACATTATTAGATGCGCTAAGGCTGGGGCTGAGTATTGGTCGACGGTGCTCTCTCTCTCTCTCTCTCTCTCTCTCTCTCTCTCTCTCTCTCTCTCTCTCTCTCTCTCTCTCTCTCTCTCTCTCTCTCTCTCTCTCTCTCTCTCTTCGTCTTAAGGACAATAGTCTACCACCCTCTACACCGATGGTCACTTTTTTCTCTCCTTCCTTTTCTACCTCCTCCTCCTCCTCCTCACCCCTAACTTCAGTTGTAGGTAAGCTACTTGAGAGCATAATTAGAGACAAAATTGTGATTTACCTTGAAAGCCACTCATTAATTGGGGATTCACAACATGGCTTCCGTAACAAAAGATCCTGCCTGTCAAACCTATTTACCTTTTATAACGACCTCTTCTCAGTTTATGACGTAACCAAATCATTGGACGTAGTCTATCTTGATTTCCAGAAAGCGTTTGATAAAGTCCCACATCATAAATTACTTTATAAATTAAAGCAAATAGGTATTGACGGTCAAGTAAACCAATGGATCGCGAATTGGTTGAGCAACAGACAACAAAGAGTGGTGATTGACGGATTTAACTCAGAGTGGGCACCGGTCACTAGTGGCGTCCCTCAGGGCTCGGTTCTTGGCCCAATGCTCTTCATTATTTACATTAACGATGTGGATGCTGGACTCAATAATTGCATTAGTAAATTTGCAGACGACACAAAGATTGGTAACTCGGTTCTCACTGACGAAGACAGGCAAAGCCTCCAAGAGGATTTCAACAAAATTTCAGCTTGGTCGGATAAATGGGAGATGCCCTTTAACATAGACAAGTGACAGGTCCTTCAAGTTGGAACAAGAAATAAGAAGTTCGATTGCGAAATGGGCGGCGTTAAACTCACAAGCGTTCAATGCGTTAAGGACCTGGGGGTCAAAATCGCGTCAAACCTCAAATTCTCACATCAATATATCGATGCAGCAAATAAAGCGAACAGAATGTTGGGCTTCATTAAAAGAAACTTTTTATTCAAGAATAAAGATGTAAAACTTCCGCTCTACAATAGTTTAGTCAGACCCCACTTGGAATATGCGGTACAGTTTTGGTCTCCCCACCATGCAAAGGACATAGCTAAATTAGGTGTTCAGCGTCGGGCAACAAAAATGATCCCTTCCTTGCGCAACAAATCTTACGAAGAAAGGCTTTCCACCCTTAACATGTTCTCTCTTGAGAAACGCCGCCTCCGAGGAAAACTGATCGATTGTTTTAAAATACTTAATGGTTTCACGAATGTAGACAGAACAAAATTGTTTATGATCGATGACACTTTGCGAACGAGGAACAATGGCATAAAACTCAAATGTAGACAAGTAAATTCAGACTGCACCAAATTTTTCTTCACCAGCGTTGTAGTGCGAGAATGGAATAAACTCCCACCTTCAGTGGTCCAGTGTAACACGATTGACTCCTTTAAAAACAAGCTCGACCGGCACTTCATTGAACTTAATATTAACTAGAGTAGAAATGCAACGTTTTGGAGCCATCTGATTAATGTAGAATCACTTAGGTTTAAGGACAGACCACCTAGTCTGGACCATGTGGTCTGTGTGGTCTGATTTTCGTTGTAAATCTTTGTAAATCCTCCTCCTCCTCCTCCTCCTCCTCCTCCTCCTTATTTTTCTTTTTCTTCTCCTTTGCCTACTCAGCGCCCCTTGCTTCCTCATTCTCTCTTTCTTCTCCCCTCTCCTTCCCACTCCATTGTTATCAATATATTCTTATAAGACACATTTTACCTCGGATAAGTTCTTTAATTTTTTTTGCAGTTTCTTTTTTTTATTGTGTTTATATTTTTACTAGTTTTTTTTGTTTGCGTTTACATTTTGTTTCATATGTACTTCCTTATTATTGCTGTTCTCCTTTTGTTTCCCTTTCAGTACTCTCTCTCTCTCTCTCTCTCTCTCTCTCTCTCTCTCTCTCTCTCTCTCTCTCTCTCTCTCTCTCTCTCTCTCTCTCTCTCTCTCTCTCTCATTCCTTTGTTCCGTTCCTCTGTCAAGTGAACTACATTAAAAAAAAAAATTGTGAAGTGTCTTAAAAACATCCCGTGTCATCTATGATTATAATACGCACTCACGCACACACCACACACACACACACACACACACACACACACACACACACACACACACACACACACACACACACACACACACGTTATTAAGTCAAGAGAGAGAGAGAGAGAGAGAGAGAGAGACAGACAGACAGACAGACAGAATCAAACACAGACAGATATCCTCTCTCTCTCTCTCTCTCTCTCTCTCTCTCTCTCTCTCTCTCTCTCTCTCTCTCTCTCTCTCTCTCTCTCTCTCTCTCTCTCTCTCTCTCTCTCTCTCTCTCTCTCTCTCTCTCTCTCTCTCTCTCTCTCTCAAGTCAGCTGATGCAGTGGCTTGCCAGGATCACTCATGCAAGGCTGGGTGGCGGGCGAAGAGCAGAGGAAGGCGAGGCTAGAAGAGGCAGAGAGGGGCGTGTGTGTATTGTGGGCAGGGAGAGTGTTATCTTGGGCGAGACGACGACCACAAGGAGGAGGGGGAGGAGGAGGTCGTGGGTTTGAAGAGGATGTAAAAGGAGGTGGTCGAAGAGGATAGAGTGCGATGAGATGGCGCCTTGAGAGAGAGAGAGAGAGAGAGAGAGAGAGAGAGAGAGAGAGAGAGAGAGAGAGAGAGTGAGAGAGAGAGAGAGAGAGAGAGTGAGAGAGAGAGAGAGAGAGAGAGAGATATTCATAGACAAATATGCAAATGATAACGAAAATAGTTTGTTATTCCAAGGGAACTAATCAGAATATGGTCTAGTCATTAACTCATATTTTCATCTCTGTCTGTGTATCTATCTATCTATCTATCTAGCTATCTGTCTGTCTGTCTGTATGTATGTTTATTTGTATATTTATCTCTCTCTCTCTCACACACACACACACACACACACACACACACACACACACACACACACACACACACACACACACACACACACACACACACACACACACACACACACACACACACACACACACACACACACACACAGACACACACACACACAATGTTTTTATTATGCCAGAGTTAGTCATCAAAAACATGTTGACATAATATCAGACTTGAAATGGGAATGAGAGTTACAGGACATCACGACTTCACACTTGTAATCCCTTCCTAGGATTCACTTTAGATTCACCGACCCCTCACACTAGTACTCTCTATGTTGGTGAGATGTTAGGTGTGGGTTAGTGGAAGGGGGGGGAAGGAAGAGAAGATACAGGAGACGAGGGAGAGGGCGAGGGAGAGGGCCAGTGTGCAACGATAGGGAGGGAGGGCGAGCGAAGGGAGGAGAGGAAGGTCGAGACTAGAATAATAGGGAGGGAAAAGAAAGAGCGAGAGATAAAGGAGGGTGGGGTGGTGAGGGCAAGGCGCTGGTGTTATGGTAAAGAGGGAGGAAGGGAGTAAGGAAGGGAGGGAGGCGATAGAGAAGAGGAAGGAGGACAGGACACTCCTTGTTTGGGTAAAGGGACGTTGGTGGAAGGCATTGTGAAGCGAGAATATTTTTGATCTGTGCGATGATACGAGAGAGAGAGAGAGAGAGAACCAGACCATCCATACAGGGCACTCGGGTCGGGCATCACGCGGTACACATTCCACGTTGTATGCACAGGACAAGCGACAGGTAAGATATATCGCGACTGTGTATAGCCATTGTGCCGTCTCTACCGTGGCCTCGGCCCGGGGCTTATTCTGCTATCCCCACAATATCGTTAATACATGTATGTGCCGCGGCAAGGGGGAGAAAGAGTGAGTTTAATCTAAAGGCGCTTCTATGTCACGGCTGTTGAATGTCCCTAAGGCTGTTTGTGCTCTGGCCTGCTTTCATGGCTTCCTCGTACCCGGCCGAGTATATTATAAGTTACTGGTGGTTTGTACGTCTTATGCTGATGTTGCTGTGTGTAAAAGGGAGAGAGAGAGAGAGGGAGAGGAGGTGGGGAGAGGCAGAGAGACCCTAGGCTTTGGGAGAAAAAAAGAATGAGTGAGGGAATTACATGGAGGCGAGGCAACACATCCTGCAACACTAACCGTCGAGGAAACAACACACTCGTTTTATGGAGACAGACTCTCGTGCACTGCTGACGGGGAGGGGAGGGGAGGAGGGGGGAGAAGAGAGGAGAGAAAAGAATGAAGAAAGACGCAAGAGAAAGAAGGCATGAGTAGAGGTGCACGGAGGAGAAAGAAATGAAGAGGAACCATAAAAGCGAGCGATATCTTTTATGACATCTGTTTCTCTGTTTTTTCTCCCTCTCTATCTACCTGTCTGTCATCTTGTTTGTGTATGTTTGTCTGTTTGTTCGCTGTATCCACCTGTCTGTCGTTTTCTGTCGCTTTGTCTGTCTGTTACCCTGTTTGTCTATGGGATTTGCTTGTTTTTTGTCCAGGTCGTGATTTATTTGTCTGACTGGCATGTGTTAACCCGTCCCTGTTTTTTTTTTTATGTGTGTGTGTGTCTTTGCGTTGCTTCCACACACACGCCTGTATTTACTGTTTCGTGTTTTAATTTGTTTGGGAGCTGTGCAAAAACTGCCTGATCAGAGTATTACAAAAAAAAACACCGAGTGGGAGCCGTCTGTTGAAGGAAGAGCGAGGCGACACACACACACACACACACACACACACACACACACACACACACACACACACACACACACACACACACACACACACACACACACACACACGAACAAACAAGCAAACACAGACGCGCTCACAAAGGCTCAGGCGGGGTAAAGAAAAAAAAAGTAAAAAAAATAGCAAAATTCCACATGCACATATTTTTCATTTTATTCTGCTCTTTTTTAGTCCGTTTTTCCGTGGCCCAATATATCCTTCAAGGGCCCTTTTCTTGAGCTTCTCCTCGAGGCAGCATCAGGGAGAGGAAGAGGGAGGAAAAAAAAGTTTACGGTTTGTAGTTTTGCTGACCCTGAATTTCTTTTTAGACGACAACTAAAAAAAATCTTGAACGATAGGAAAGCTTTTTTTTTTTTTTTTAGAACACCATCACCCTCTTTTTCACTACCACCAACTACTATTACTACTACTACTACTACTACTACTATTACTACTACTACAACCACTACTAATACTACCACTATTACTACTGTTACTACTGCTACTACTATCTACTACTACAGTGCCAAGCGGACCTTTTTTTTTTTCTTTTTTTCTTTTTTTTGACCTTGAGCTGCTTCCTTTACTGTTAACAACAATAAAAACAAAAATTACTGCTCTTGCTACTTCTATGCTACGAGCACTAATGAATGATAACATACAAAGCAACACAAAAAAAACTACTCAGGGGCAAATTCCACAACCCCATCGCCGCAACACAAAGCAGGAGCAGCCGCGGCGGTACTGGCTGTAATAGTGTTGCCATTAATTTTGCCAGCAGCGTGTTATCACAGGGGTAACACTATTAATTTCTACTTCCCAGGTCCTGCGCTTCACGCCCTAACCCTCTCGCCCCTTCTGTTCTTTTTGGCACCCTCTCCCTCCTTCCCCTTTCTCTCTCTTTCTCTTACTCATTAACTACGATCTCCTCTTTCACTTATGCTCTCCGAAACGCCTCTCTTCTCTCTCCCTTCTCTCCTTTGACCTTTAACTCCATTAGCTTCTCGTCCGTGCCTTTTCACTTGTTTTTACACTCCCATATCTCCTCTTCCTTCTCTCTCCACCGCCCGCCAGCCCTCCATCCCTCCCAGATTTCTCACTTCCCTCTCCCATGACCTTCAAGCCATTTAGCAGCTCGTCAGTATCTCTCCCTTCGTTTATTCTCTGCCTTACTTCATTCTCCCTTCTTTCCCAGCCTCTTAGTCGTCCCTTTTTCTCTCTCTCATGAACTTCATCCCTTTTAGCTTCTCCTCCGCACCACTCCCTTCGTTTCTGTTTTCCTATACTTCCTCTCCCTTTCTCTCCCTTCTTCCCATGCAAACTCTTCCTCCTTTTAAGCTGTCCCATTCTCGCTCTCCCTTCGACTAGGATCTAACACTCCTGCCCACCCACAGTAATGGTTTCCCACACTCTCGGCCTCCCAAGCCCAATCCCCTTCTCACGCCCACATGCTGACGACCCCTTCAGACAATTATTCCCGCGAGATGGATCGTCTTCGTGTAGCAGAACAGTGAACGGGGACAGATAACGATTCTTCGACCGGAACGCATTAGGGTAGTTAGGTGCTCTCTCTCTCTCTCTCTCTCTCTCTCTCTCTCTCTCTCTCTCTCTCTCTCTCTCTCTCTCTCTCTCTCTCTCTCTCTCTCTCTCTCTCTCTCTCTCTCTCTCTCTCTCTCTCTCTCTTTAATATCTCGTCCGCCCTGGCTGGTGGCTGCGAAGGTGGTTGGGATATGAGCAGAGAGGAATGTTGCTCTTATATCTTCTGCTTCTGAGGGAGGCAGGAGGGAAGGAAGAGTGAGGGAGAGAAGGATGAAAAGCGGGAGATGAGAGTTACAGGGTGACACTATATCCTTCTGTTTGGTTGGTTTTCTTCTCCTTTATTTCTTCACCTTCTTCTTTTTTTCTTCCTCTTCATCCTTGTCTTATTTCTTCGTTCTTTTCCCCAAGTCGAATTGTCGAGCTCCTGGGAAGAGAAAAATAACTCTTGGGATTCTACTCTACACAAATGACTAACTCCCTCAAAACTGGCAAGGGGTGTTCTCCTCCTCACATATTGTTGGACGCGGCAGAAGGGAGGCAGGAAAGGGTAATGGGAAGGAGGATATAAATGAAAAACGGGAGAAAGAACAAAAGGAATAAATCAGTGAGTCACTTCAGTACTCTTTAAAACAACATGTATCTCATAATTATATTCGTCGTAACCTCAGACGGATCTTGAGAGCATTATCACCTTTTTCTCTTCACTTTGACAGAAATACTTGTGCTTAAAAGTAATATATATATATATATATATATATATATATATATATATATATATATATATATATATATATATATATATATATATATATATATATATATATATATAAATTTTAATTACTTTGTGTTCTCGACGTCGTGAAATGATTTACCGGATTTGGAAACCTGCAAAGAACGAGTCTCTCTCTAATTTCCGGATCAAACATAGTCAGTGTCTGTCCATTTCCACGCGCATCCCGTGCTGGTGTGTGTCAGATGCAGGGGAAGAGGGAAGGAAATGGAGGGGGAGAGGACGATAGGCTTCGAGATGGGGAAGGCTGTAGAAGGCTCTGGTAACTGGGTGGAGTCAGGAAGGGTGGAGAAACAGAGAAAATGAGACTGTATGGGCGAGGTGGGGAGGAGATAGGGGGTGAGGGGAAAGAGGGAAAGGATAAGAAACTTGAAAAAAAGAGTAAATGGGAGAGGCAGTGAGCTGGAAGAGAGAGTGAGAGAGAGAGAGAGAGAGAGAGAGAGAGAGAGAGAGAGAGTGAAGTTACATAGGTAGGTGGAAAGAAAAATGGGTAGGCAGTAAGACAAGTGGAAAGGTAGGTAGAGTAGTGGGTAGGTATGAAGGTAAGTGTGTAAGTGGGAACGAAGGTGGGTGAGAAAAAAAAGTGAAATCAAGTGAATGAGCGGAAGAACTGGGAGGAGAGATGAGCGGAGATGGAAGGGCAGAGGTGAGGAAGGAAGGGGGGACAGAGCGAAGGAAATAACATCCAAAAGGTTGGAAGACAGTACCTGTGTGTGTGTGTATGTGTGTGTGTGTGTTTATAGGTTTAAGGCATATACATAATAATTTTAGCTTTCCCTGAATTAATGCATTTACATCACTAAAGTATATATATTTTGGCTAAAGAACAATACTTTGAAACTGATTTCCGTTCAGCTGCGAGCATTGTTTGTCGCACCGTGAAGATATTTTACTGTGGCAAGTGACATTCAGACTTTTAAAATGTTTTTTGTACGTTTTTGTTTTTCCTGCAGATATAAATACCAGTTATTTTTCTATTCTGTATTAATAATAATTGTTCCAAGAACGATGCTATATACATAATTCCCTTCATAATGCGCACCAAAAGGTTTTATTCATTCACGTCACCTAATATGACCAGCCAAGCCATACAAACACGTTTACAGAACCACAATGGTCCTTGTGTTAAAACCATCATTCACCTGATCCATGCTCGCCGTGGGAGACTATTTCTAGCTCTCAGACGTAATTGCAGCAGACTGTGTGCCTGGCCGCGGGCGTGAACCAATCGGTGACTGCAATGCAGGTCACGTCGTCGTCGTTTTACATGTGAAAGGGAAGGTGAATGTTTACGAACGCCAGTTTCACTGACACGGTTGAGTAATTTTGTTGAACAATCGTCCCACTTTATAAGGAGAAAGCTATTTTTCTATTCCCTAAAATTTGTTCAATTAAGGAATTACTTTGAGAAGAAACAGTGTTATCAACTTTAGGAATGTTGTGAGACTGTGTTAAGGTTTTGATTGAGGCCACACCGGTTGTGGCAGCACCTCGGGATAAGAAAAAAAGTTTAAAAGCTATAGATGATGGCTTCGCAGCAGTGCGATAGCCAGCGGAGATAAAAAAAAATTATCAGAAGTAAGTATTAGTGAACTATCTACCACGTTCCCAGGAATATAGTCAACAATATTGATTATTGTTGCCTATTTGTAAAAGTTGCAATAATATACGATTAACTCCCCCTCCCCCCGTTTGATATACATTAGTTTACAAGTAAATTAAAATTATACCAAACGAAATAAAACTGGAAGCAAAAGTCAGTTATCTGACTCTGAATAAGGTTACCCCATGGTATTTCGGTGAATCAGTTCCGATTTCATTTTATTACGGTTTAATTAGCTCGCAATTATAATCCACTCCCAGTTTGCGTGTTTTTAATCAATTTCTATTCAATAACAGTTTAGCTTATCATTAAGCTGCGTCAGCCAGGTGTATCAGGTAATCAAAGGTAATCAAGATGGAAGGTTTGAGTGGTCATCGCCCGCAGCCACGCGGCGCAACGCTGTTACCTTTTTATGGCCAGGTACGGCAGCTCTGATTACTAATTGCCACAACCCGACCCGGACACACTGCGGCCGGCAGCCTTGTTGGTGATGCATTTTGTGTGGTTTGATGTTTTGATAGTGGTGGTGGTGGTGGTGTGTGTGTGTGTGTGTGTGTGTGTGTATATGTGACGCAATGTTCCGCTTAAGCAGTATGTTTGTCTTTGTAGAAATAAGCCTCATACCCCCCTCCCAACCTTTGCCCTTTTAAGAAATTCCACCATCAGGAGACTTTTCTTAAAAGTTTTCTCTAGTGTAAAAGAAACAAGTAAAACGAAGGTTTTGTGTTTTAGAAAATAGCTGTGTATCACGAAAGTTAAATAATATTCCCATGATAAGAAGCTTTATTAAAATTTTATATGAACAAAGAAGAATATTACACGGTGATATGTTTGGGAGAGGAGTCGAAGAAAAGGATAAAGTATAAAGAAAAAAGGTTCCTGTAACTTTTAGGCGATACATTTTTTATTTAGGTCCGATAAAGGAAGATGAGGTAAAAAATGGATCCTCTAGCTTTTAGGCGATAGACTTTGGAGTTAGGTCCCAGTTCTTAAAGTAGCTTTTAAGGTAAAATAATATTCCTGAAACTGCGAGGTGATACATTTTGGAGTCAGATCCGATAAAGGGAAGTATAAGGTAAAAGCAGTCAACAAACATGGAAGACGCCCATTCTATTGGCATCATGTTGAGGCTTGATTTTTCGCAGCAATACCCGATGACGTGTTGCGGAGTTGATGGACCAAACTATGATTCTTTCGCCTCCAGCCTCGAAGTCACGGCCTAGAGGCGGCGGGGTGAGAGGGCATTTGCTCTGATGTTAACCCGGGAGCCATGTCCAATGTTTGACTGAATTCTCACAGGTCTTGTTGGTAGACAATTTGAATGACTTGCTGCATGTCGACGGTAATACTCGCTTATCGCCTTACTGCTGCTATTCGATAAGTTATCAATCAACGTGACGACTGTTATTTCCGATGACTAAAGCGTTCCCGGAAATATCGAATACATTTCTTTCAGTCTCGAAGAAATGTTAAGTAACCCCTTTCGAGCTGTACTACGTCTTGTTTTATTGGCGGCAGCAATGAAGTTAAGATGGAAAAACTTTCGAAAATGTATCACACTTTGTTTTCTCTTACTGACTGATGACATGTGGCGGCTGTAAAGGTCATTGACACCAGGATACTACTGCCGGTGTTTTCTTGTATTCTTGACCTTTCGTTTAACCACTCTACCTCTTTACAGGAGTAGTGCCTAGCGGGCTTTTTTTTGTCTTCATTTGCTTTTGTTCTTGAGCTGCTTCCTTTACTGTAAAAAATAAAATCATGAAGAGCCGACTACACGATTCCCGCCTCACCATAGCCGCCGCAGCGAAGTCCCAAGACGTAACACTGGGCCTGTTTGATGTATGGCTCGGGTGACAGGCGGCGTAATGTACCTGTGTGTCAATTACTACCGTGAGGCTCACCTGTATATCCCTGTGTCGCGCCTCGCCGCTACCTGCTGCCGTAATAGCCTGCCTACCTGGACCATGTAACACCAGCACCTTAAACCTGGCCTGCTGATTGATCTGGTGGTGGTGGTGGTGGTGGTGGTGGTAAAGGTGGTGGTGGTGGTGGTTGTGGTGGTAAAGGTGGTGGTGGTGGTGGTGTATCGGTGAATCTAATTTAGTGTGCGTTTAATGGTAAATATTTGAATGCTATTAAAACTATTACTGTTGTGTGTGTGGGTGTGGGTGTGGGTGTGTGTGTGTACCGTGTTGAAAGAGAGAGAGAACTATGGTCTGGTGTCTCCTTCCCACATTATCTAAACATATTCTACTTCCTACTTCCTAATAGTAATACAATCCTTTCCCTGCTCGAACGCCATGTCTCCCCTCCTACTCCTTCTCTTTCTCCAACTCCTCCTCCTCCTCCCCACGCCTCCCACCCCTCCACTACTCCTTAGCTGCTCCAGTACCCGTAGGAATGGCGGGTTCCTTCCTTACTTGCACTCTATTGCCTCAATTTTCTGCTAGAGTTACCCTAAATTGCGGTGAGAGAGAGAGAGAGAGAGAGAGAGAGAGAGAGAGAGAGAGAGAGAGAGAGAGAGAGAGAGAGATCGACCGAAACAGATACAAATTGACCTATAGGTAGACAGACCGACAGACAGAGACAAGCAGGCATAAAGAGAGAGATAGACAGATAGATCGGTTACGTAGTGGACACAGAGAGAGACAGACTGACCGACAGAAAAAGAGAGAGATACCGAGTCCTATATTTTTCACTAACGCAAGCTAACCCGAAATAATCAGAAAACAGAGTCCCTACACGAAACATCTGATCCTGTCGGCCAACGCTGAAAAAGAAGGGCAGGCAGTTGATGGAATTTTCAATGTTGGAGATAACCTAATAATCTGCTCCGGGAAGTGTCTAAGAAAAAGGGGACGGAGGAAGAAAAAACAGCACGGTAAAAAGCATCGACCGAGCCTTGTCTGGAGATGGGAAGTTAGGAGAATGAGAGAGGAAGAGAGGAAAAAGACATATACTAGTTTCTTTCTCTTTTTCATTATCACGACGGGGGAAAGTGGATACGTGTTAGTGTAAAATGTTATTGCCTTGGGAGGTGTGGGGCGTTAAAAGATGCAATGAACTTGAATTTTAATAACAATAAGAAAACTCTGCAAGCGATTCGGAACAGTGTGTTGTAATAAGTTAAAAGACTCCAAACGATACACGTAATTTCCACTGGGAGGGAGACACTCACATATACATACTCTGCGCCCTTGATCTGTTATATCTAAATAGCTGACTCTAATACACCTTTTTTTCTTTTTCTCCTCACTTATCCTTATCCATCCTTCTACCACCTTTCCTCCTTCGGTATCATCCACTCTTATCCTCCTTTCTTCATCCCTTTCCTATCCATTGTTTTCCCTTCATTACTTTCCCCTCTTCTTCACCCTCTTTTTAATATCTTCCTCCCTCCTGCCTTCCCTTCCACCCTCCCTCCTTCTTTGCACCCTCCTCCCTTTATCCCTCCATTCTGACTCTCCTTCAGTACTCCCTCTCTTAATCCTCCTCTTAATTTTTTCCTCCCTCCTCCCTTCCCTTAAGTTCTTCCTCCCTCCCTCCCTCCCTCCCTTTTCATCCTCTTTCTCGAATCTCGTCGTTTTGTTCCTTGAGCTGTAATTGTTTTCTGCTGAACCGTGATCCAATTAATTACTTTTCTTTTATTACTGTCACGTTATTACCTTTGTTGTTGTCTTCCTCCTTGTCTTAGTGGTAGTGGTAGTAGTAGTAGCAGTAGTGGTAGTAGTAGTAGTAGTGTAATATTAATGATGGTAGTATTAACAGACCTCTCAACCTACCTCTCTACCGCATTTCTTCCCTTCCCATTATCCCTTCTTGCCTTCCTTTCGTCTAACCCTCCCTCCCTTCCCTCTTCCCTCCCTCCCTCCACTCCCAGTCCTTCCCTTCCCATTTCACCCTTCTTGCCTCCCTACCGTCTAACCCTCCATCCCTTCCCCCCTTCCCTTCCTCCTCTCCCAGTCCCTCCTTCCGCTCTCCCCACCAACTTATGCGGCGCTATCGCTGTACACGCGTTTAATTAGATTTTTTTTTTACTTTTAATCGAGTATGTAAATGCTGAGGTAATTAGATGATACCGATATTAGATTCCTGATCAGCGGTTAGGTAATGATGCCTCCGTTCGGGCTGAATAATATAATGCATCACAATTTGTTGAGTGAAAATATAAGTGTGGGCGCAAAAGTTACGTAATCCACAACTACTACGCTTTTGACGTGTGATTGAGGAAGAAGTGTCACGTTACGACAAGTTTCCACTAATGATTAGATCAAAAGAAAAAGTAGTATTGGGTTGCGTTGTTATAGAAGTCTTTGTTTCATCCTGTTCATTTTCCTCCTCTTGGGTTGTATTTCTCATCTCGATCACTTCCTTTCCCTCTCACTCCCTTCCCCACTACTTGTCCCCCCACTTCCTGCTTTCTCTTTTCACCCTCTTTCTAATTTCTTCCTCCCGCCTGCCTTCCCTTCCATCCTCCCTCCTTTCCTTCACCCTCCTCCCTTTATACCTCCATCCTGCCTTTCCTTCAGTACTCCTGCCCCCTCTCTTCCTTCCCTCCTTTCCCACCGACTTACCCCACCCCATTCCCAGTTTCACCGTATACTTTTCCCCTCTCCCCTTCCCCCCCTCTCTCTCTCCCTTTACCTCCCCCCAAATTCCCAGGTATACCTATCAACTTGCCCCCTGCTCCCCCCCCCCCCTTTCCCGTAACAATGCATTAAGTTCGGCAGCAAGTTGTCAGAGACGCTTCTCTAAGTCACGGAAAAGTATCTCCTAGATCTCCCTGGCGAGTACTGCCTCTACCTGGCCCGAAGACGCTGTGTCTCCATCCCTCCTGTGTGTGTGTGTGTGGGTGTGTGTGTGGGTGTGGGTGTGTGTGGGTGTGGGTGGGTGTGTACCTATATTTCTGTATCTATTTTAGTCTGAGTCACTTTGTTTGTTTTTTGTTTGTTTGATTGTGTCTTTGTCAGTCTGTTTGTGGGGATTTTGTTTAAAATTTACTGTCGAAAATTCGCTGCTCGGTTCAGTCACAGAACATCCAACAAATGTGTCACTGATTCTACTTTTATTTTTATTTTTTGTAAACAACCTGACCTGTTTATATAACGCACTCTACCTGTTGCCAGCTCCTTCGTTCCCTTTGTGTTCGCCCGTAGCAAGCCCCCACCCCCTCCTGACTTCAGACCCTCCCTCTCGCCCCCCTTCTTGTTTACCGAACCACCCCACCTCTATTGCACCCTCTGACGCTGCCCTCCCGTAGATTGACTGTTTTGTTATTCTTGTCCGCGCCGTGTCCTGCTCCAGAGGCAAACAAAAAAGCTGTTGGGTTCGTTTTTGCCGCTACAAGGCTTAACACGGATGTAGCATGATGTTAACGTTATGGTGTGTGTGTGTGTGTGTGTGTGTGTGAGTGTGTGTGTGTGTGTGTGTGTGTGTGTGTGTGTGTCAGTGGTGGGCGCGGTAACAAAAACTTGGGGTTGTGTTTACGCGGTACAGCGGTACCTCAGCATGCCCAGTGCGTTCCGCGATACTCCGGTACATTTTCCGCCCCCCCTGGTGCGTTCCGCGGTACTGCGGTACTGCGGTACTTCGTTTCTAAAGCAGCACTTAAAAAGAGAAAAAAAATAGCTCTGCGACACCAATTACCAAAAACACCTAATGTTAAAAAAATAAAAATAAAATAAACGCCAAAAAATCACATTTTAATGCAAGTACTTACAATTGAGAAAACTGAACAAAAGTAATACACATGTAGTGTACATGAGATTAGGTGGAAACTATCCAGTAGGAAAGATGTGCCCGGAGTAACATACTAATGTTGTAGATAACAATAATATTACAGGTAATTATTTAATACATTATTTCATAGGAGCAAGATTTTCACCGACCTGCCTGTAGTGAAGTTGAGCCCGGACTTAGAGTTAGAACGTTACACGTTCTAAGTCCGTCTACGTTAGCACGGTACACGTTAGTAACGTGTCTCTCTCCCCCTTCTTTCTCTGTTGCCATTTGTAGCGAGATAATCGGAGCGCACGCAACTAAAGATGAATTGATTCAACGCACTATAGGAGTTATGAGGTGTTGATTAATTTTAGAAGCAAGTATGGGTCCTCCTAGAAAAGCATAGGTGAAAAAATCCTGGTTCCAACCTCCCTCCGATGAAAAATCACATCTTTTTAATTAACAATAAGTACCTATCCTTTTCAATGAAAGTGCCTCCCCTCTTTTCCTCGGTGTCTGTGCCTATGTCTGGTGGGTCATGTGCCCCCCCCCCCCCCAGCCCCTTCAAACAGTGGTATTGTTTATTTTTATTTACATATTTATTTATTCATTAATTATTGTCATCACTATTTTTCTTTAAAGTGTTTGCCGGTACCTCGAAAAGTACCGCAGGAAATTTGAAAGCGGTACCGGTATCTCGGTACTTTCAGCAATCCTCTGCGGTACTGCGGTACCGGTTTGGTAGGGCGGTAGTACCGCAGTCCCGCTGTACCGCAAAAAGTACCGCAAGTGCCCAGCACTGGTGTGTGTGTGTGTGCGTGTGTGTGTGTGTGTGTGTGTGTGGCGAAAACCAAAGCTTTGTTATTTCGGTTATAATATGTTCGTGTGTGTGTGTGTGTGTGTGTTTGTGTTTGTGTGTGTGTCTGTGTGTGTGTGTGTGTGTGTGTGTGTGTGTGTGTGTGTGTGTGTGTTCTGGAATAATGCTTTGGATGTTCTGGCTTCTGATATGCATGTCCAATGTGTGTGTGTGTGTGTGTGTGTGTGTGTGTGTGTTGACGCGCGATTCTGTCCTCAACCCTCTGCTTTTTTTATGACACTAATCGAGCAAAGGTTTTGACGTTAATCAGTTCCTCACCCTTATATCGCATTCCTACTGAAGACACGGATACAAAATGGATAACGCTTGTCTATCCACGTCTGGCGATAGATACTCTGACGTTATTTCAAAGGTGTGCCGCTGATTAACTGCATGTCAACCCGTTCTCCCTTTCCCTATGTACCTGAATATCCTCAATTTTAAATACCTCGTTTCTCGTAGTTCACTTTGTAGTCACGTGTTAAGAAGGAAAGTGTCTTGATTGTGATTAGTGTTCGTGGTTAGTAAGGTAGTGTTAGTGGCTGTGTTCTCTCTTTTTACATTTTTAAGAAAGCAGCTCAAGGGAGAGAGAGAGAGAGAGAGAGAGAGAGAGAGAGAGAGAGAGAAGCCCGCTAATCATTTCTCCTATAAAAGAGAGTAGATGAGTGGCCAAAAGAGAGATCAATATCGGGTAGAGAGGTGTCTTGATACTCTTGTTTGTTACTTGTGCATGGTTGTGATAGGGAAGGTGGTGGTAACATTGCTTGTGGTGGCGACATTGGTAGTGCTGGTGTTCGAGGTGGTGAGGGTGAGGATGGTGGTGTAATGGAGGAATTAGTGGAGTAGGTTCTTGATCGCAGTGGTGCTCAAGGGGGCGTAATGGCTTCCTGTTCTAAATCTGACGCTCCTTCCTGGCTAAGTGGTTTAATTGCGCGCCTGCTTCTCATTAGCTATTGATTTCATTTTGGCTGCGCGTCAGGTGAGCCACAAGCAAAGGAAGCGTGGCTTTTCACCTTCCGCGCCTGCACCACCAGTCATCACCCTCACTATCAGGAAACGTCACACCACTTGCCTTTGTCATCAAAACGAAAACAAACGAAGTAACGAAAACTTGACACCGATAGAGCGAGTTTTTATGTCACAGTTAAAAGAAAAAAACCGGCAAGGAAAGCAATCTTCTCTCGCTTCTTTGATCCTAAACAGATATATCATCGTTGAAGCTTGCTATTGGTGACTGACCGGCGATCGTGTCTTCTCAGCCGTCACACTTGATGCCGCACAACTAAACACAGAGAGAAAGCAGCGCACGGAGAGTTCTGAGAAGGGCGACCGTACTGACCTGAAGAAGTGTTGAGCAAATCTCGACTGATAAGATCACATCATGGTTTTCCTGGTAAGAGCTGAACGAGACGATGCAGGCCGCATTCTGTGTGGGTAGACGAGGTGTTCATGGACAGTGCTTTGTTACTGCTGCTCCTAAATGGAATGGAATGGAATAGTATTCGGGAGGCGGTGGCCTAGTGATCAGCTTGAGGTCGTGGTGAGTTCGAAGACCTAGGTTCGAATCCCACTGAAGCAACACTGACAATTTTCAAACATCGTCGAGTGCATGGCGGAAGATTACTCACATGCTGCCCCGAGCTTCAATCAACCCTAACTTCAGCGACTTAGGCCAAGTCGAGCACCGGGAGGCAACATTGGCCAACCAAGAGTCATGTACCACGGTCGCCATTATAAATAAAATTCGCCTCCGCCACCAACGGGCTCAGAGACACGCTAGTCCTCGTCGACAGAACGATTTGGTCGGCTCGGCTGACGCCAGCCGATAGAGTCGGTCTGTCGGCAGCCTGTTACAGGCCGCCATTGGCAAAGGCCCGTGCTCCCCACTATAGGGAGGGAGCAATCTTTGAACAACAACAACCAACGGGCTGAGGTCGTCCTAGAGACCCTTTAAGAATGCCTACCGGCGCTACAGGCAGCACCTTAGTTAAAAAAAAAAATAGCTGGGATGGTGTAGAATGAGAGGTAAAATAATGTGTTCCAGATGAAGAAAAGTTATGGAAGTCCTGACATAAGGAAGAAGGTTCAATAGATAAAAGAGAGCAAGAACTAGACCCGGCAGAGGAGTTGAAATTGAAAAGCCTCGACAACGCAGCACAGCAGGAGGAAAAAAAAGAGGACAGTTTGTATCCGCGGAAGAAAAAAAAGAAGTATTCGTACCACCACACCGAGGGGAGCGCAGTGTCAAAACAAACTTTCCTCAGAATAGTGTTACCATCGTTCTCAGGGGAATTCCTTTTGGGCCGCCTGCGTACTACACTGTGGTGGGAGGGAGAGAGGGACGGATGGAGAAATGGAGAGAGAGAGAGAGAGAGAGAGAGAGTGTGTGTATTGAAGCAAAGGCTCGTCACTTTGTTGTATCCGGGAAACAGAAGGACGTCGGGACACCAAAAAGTGCCAAAAAGAAAAATTGATGGGAATAAAAGTTGAAAGAAAGGAAGAAAAAACATAGTTGAAAGAAAAGGTAAAGAATAATTAAACACCGTGCTTAGTTTTTTTTTTTCTTTCTCTTTCTCCGTAGCTCACCCTTTGTGTGTGTGTGTGTGTGTGTGTGTGTGTGTGTGTGTGTGTGTTTCATTTTATTTGGTTCCGTCTCGATATATTTTTTTGTGTGTTGGATCCCTCTCTCCATATACGTTGTTCTCGTTGTGATGGGCGGGTGCTCTCTCTCTCTCTCTCTCTCTCTCTCTCTCTCTCTCTCTCTCTCTCTCTCTCTCTCTCTCTCTCTCTCTCTCTCTCTCTCGCGCTTGCCTGCCTTCTCGATGGCCTGTGTTGACATTAAAGTGTGAGAGAACTCGTGTATGTTTAATTACCTCGTATACCTTTAATTATTTTTTCCGTGAATGCAAACACACTCGATGAAAGCAGGTTTTTACATCTTTTTTCTTGTCATTTTTATCACTTCTTTTCTCCTCACACTGTTCTCATTTGATCGTTTATGCGCGGCTATAATTATTTTTTTCCTTTGATCCTTTCTCTTATGCTGTCTCGTCTTTTTATAGCTGGATTCTTTCTTTTTCATTAACCTTCGTACAAATATGTGTTTATCTGAGCGGTAGTGTTTCCCGGCACATATTTACCTTTGTCCTACTTTCCTCTCAAAGCGACAAGAGAATAAAGACTCCCCGCCAACAGTCTCCGGGGCCGTAAAAGGTTCTTTTTTTTTTCCGTGTCACAAAGAGAAGTCATGATGAGCGAACAGCCGACACGTTACTGAGAAAGGGTTAGGGAAAAACACACACACACACACACACACACACACACACACACACATAGCATAAAGGTTTGGAACAGACTAAGTGGGGATGTAGTATCGGCGAAGAGTGTGCACAACTTTAAGGAAATACCGGACAAGTATAGATATGGAGACAGGACCACACAAGCGTAAACCCAGGCCCTGTAAAATTACAACTTGGTAAATACACACACACACACACACACACACACACACACACACACACACACACACACACACACACACACACACACACACACACACACACACACACACACACACAATGGAAGACACGGAAGGGAGTAATAAAACCCTAGTCATTAGCACACAGAAGTACAAAGGGACAGGATCTAAAACTAATTGAAGCTGAGCAATTTCCTGTAGTTGGTTCACGAGGACTGTTCGCAAAAGAGTAAGGCAAGAATATATACACAAAGGAAGACACGCGAGGGAGGAATTATAGCTTCGTCATTATCAGACACAGAAGTACGAAGGAAACACATAGATGATTAATTAAGGTACGGATGGATATAGTTGTATAATAATAAGGTTTGCGCACTAAAAAAGAAAGGACATAAAAGAGAACATTAAAGGGAGGGATAAAAGGTTCGTCAATATCACACAATTAGATATGAAATACTGATTAATTACGATTTGGAAATGTATTGTGGATGATGAGTAAGGTTTGCGCACTGAAAACAATACATACTAAAAAAATACATGTAAGTTAGGAATAAAAGTTTACTCGTTATCATAGAAAAGTACAGAGAAAATATATTAATAAACCAACACCATTTGCACACTAAGAACAATACATCAAAGTAGAGGAATAGAGCGAAAGGTAAAATGAGTAAAAATAAAGAAGTAAACAAGTGAAAGTAGGAAAGAAAATATTTTAATAAGACGAAACGAATAATACATCAAAGTAGAAAAATCAAACGAAAAGTAGAAGGAAGTAAAATAAGTAAAAACAAAGAAGTGCATTGAAGTAAAAGTAGAAAAGAATTTTTTTTAAGAAACCAACACTATTTGCACACTAAGAATAATATCGAAGTAGAGGAATAGAAGGAACAATATAAAGAAATAAAAGGAATGAAAATAAAGAAGTAAATAGAAGGAAAAGTAGAAAAGGAAATATTTTAAACTATTTGCTCACTAAGAATTATAAATCAAAGTGAGAAAGAAAACCGTCCACACCAACACAGAAACGCACAAATAAAAATAACAGAGCTCGGAAATATGCAGGAGAATAGTCACGTGGATCGCTCACTGAAAAATAAAAGCATTAATATATAAACGCTTGTCCCTCCAACTGTATAAATATAACATCAAAATTTCGTTTCAATTGAGTTTCTTCCCTAGTGTTGGGAGAGCTTAATGAACAGGAAATATTTACCTCCCCCAAAAGTGTGTCGTTCATCATTAGACCAGACTGGGAAAAAATAAATAAAAAAGGTATATATTTCGTAGTAAAAAAAAAAAAGATATTTGTACCGTCATTGAAATACAGGGATGGCAAAAAAAAAGTTAGGGATGGGAGCGATTGACGTACAGTGGAGGGATGGAGAGAGGGAGGGAGAGAGGGAATGGTGTATGTAAGTGGAAGAATGATGTGGAAGGCGGAGGGAGGTGGAAGAGGATGAAGAGGGACAGGAGGTGATGGGGAGTAAGGGAAAAAATAGCGGGTTAACGTGGTGGAAGAGGAGAAAATGTTACAAAAAGAAGAGGAACGAGAAGATTAGGGAGAAAGGGAGAAGAGAAAACTGTGGAAGGAGAAATGAGAAAATTGCTGTGAAAGAAAAAAAAAAGGATATGGTAGCGATAGAGGGAGAAAGTAATGTAAAGAAAATTATTGGGAAAAGGGAGGTAGGAAAAATAAAACTGTGTAAGGGAAAAAGATTGTGAAAAAAGAGAAATAAAAAAAGGGAAATAAAATGGGGAAGGAAAAGGAGGCTGAGGGTAGAGAGAAGCAGTGTAAAAGAATACGGACAATGCTGAAAAGGAAAATATATTAAAAAAGGAAGCGGGGAAGGAAGGAAAGATGTTACAGGAAAGAAAGGGAGGAGCGATACAAGGAGGTGGAGAGGGAGATTAAGGAAAAAAATAAATTAAATGTAGAGAAAAGAGTCAAATTCAGGAAGTAGTTCAAGGGAGGAGGAGGAGAAAAAGAAAGGGAGGGAGAGGGAGGAGAGAAAAAATGGGAGATGAGCAGAGAAAGGGATGGACAGACAGGAAAAGGTAGGAAAAGAGGGAGAGGAGGAAAAGAAGGAAATAGTGAAAGGGAGGAGGAGGAAAAAGGAAGGGAGGGAGAGGGGCAGACGTACAGGAAGGGAGAGAAGCTAAAAATAGAAGAAAATTAAGAGAAAAGACCAAAAGTAGAAAGCATAGGGAGGGAGAGGAGGAAAAAGGAAGGGAGGGAGAGGGAAGAGTAAGAAGGAAAAGGAAGGGAAATAACCACACGTATAGGAAAGGAGAAATGGGAAAAAAGTAAGAAAAAAAATAAGTGGATGGAATAAAAGGAAAAAAAGGGATAAAGTGATAGAAGGGAGAGGAGCAAAACTTAGTGATATGGAGAAGAAAAGAAGAAAAAAGAATTACAGTGAGTAAGTGAGGGAAGAAAAGAAGGAAGAGGAGGAGGAAACAAGAACGGAAGAAAAGGAGCAAAGAGAGGTAGAACAAGAAAAGAGGGGGAATAAAAAAAGGAAGAGAGGGGAATCCTTGACATCCATTACGTGAGAGTGAAGTCTATGGGAACAGGAGAGGATAAGGGAGGGGCAGAGGAAGGGGAAAGAGGAAAGAGGAAGGGGGGAGGGAAGGCCGCCAGGAGCTTATGTCAGAGGGGCGGGAGGCCATTTTCTGTACTCCGTCGGCAGGGAGGGGAGCTGTCCTATTTTTTCCTTCTCTGTCTTTTGCCCTTGTTTAAGTGGGCGTTATTTGGGAAGGGAAGCGGTGGAGGTGGAGTAAATGGGTGTGCATGAGAGAGAGAGATTTTTTTACTTTTTTATTCAAACATAATATTTCTGTACAAAAAGGAGTTTCAAAATTACACTTTCTAGGTATAATTATTTAAAGAGCCTGTGTATGGGACAAATTAATTGTCGACTGTTTGCACACACATACAAGCATACAAATACAAAATACAAAAATGAAAAAAAAAACATGTAAAAACAACTGAATCTAGTACAAATTGTTTTTACATTTTTTTTGTGTGTGTGTGTGTGCAACATTCGACAATTAATAGTCCCATACACAGGCTCTTCAAATAGTCATACCTAAAAAGTGTAATTTTGAGCCTCCTTTTTGTACAGATATATTATGTTTAAATAAATAAAGAGAGAGAGAGAGAGAGAGAAGGGTAGAGGAACAAAGGGCTAGCGTCAACCCTCTTCTACTTAAGCATAATTATAACTTTTCCTCGTATCTTACGCTAATTATCTTCATTTTATTGTTTTCCAGTCCCCTTTTTTCCTCCTTTCTTCCGACAACGACCGTGCCGGTCGTTGTCCTGTCTGTCTGATATGAAAGTTTTTCTATTTTTTATTCATATTTTTACGTATTATCGTTTTGTCTTTATCCTCATCTTCCTCGCCATCATTGTCTTTTTTTACTTTTTATTATTATTATTTTTTCTCTTCCTCCTCCTCTTCCTCCTTCTTTCCCTCCTCCTCCTGCTCTTTTAACATTTTCTTTTCCCCCTCGTTCTCCTATTCTTCTTTTTCTTCTTTTTCTTTTTCTTCTTCTTCCTCTTCTTTTTTTTCTTCCTCTAAATTTTCTTCTTCTTCTTCTTCTTCTTTCTCCTCTTTCTCCTCCTCCTCCTAATGCATTTTCTTTGTCCTTTACTGCTCATCTTTCCCTAATATTTTTAACCACTTTTACTGTTGCTGTTTTTTTCTTCTCCTTTCTTCTTTTATCCATAACTTGTTCACAATTGGCAAGGATTTTTTTGTCCCTTGCTCATACTTCCCCTTCATTCCCGCTCCATTATGTTCCTGTTTTTTTATGTATATTTTTTTTTGCTATTTCCTTAACTTTCTCTTTCCTCTTTATATTTTTTTTTCTTATGGTCTTCCCTCCACCCCTTCCCCTTTCCCTGTGTTTTCCCTCGTTTCCATCCCTGTTTTTCTTCGTTTTTCTGTCGTGCTGGTCTTGTGTGTTTTTATTCTTTACTCCTTTGTTTATTTTTTGTTTTTGTCTCCCCTCTTCTCGGTCCCCTCAGTGACCTTTCCCTTCTCTTCTCCCTTGAATCGTCTTACAAATGTAACTGTTAGTGATTATACAACCCTCTCCACTTACTTTTACCCTACTCCTCCTGGTCCTCCTCTTCCTCTTCTTCCCCCTCCTTCTCCTCCTCCCTCTTTTAACTCTCCCTCCTCCCAACAAATGCACACTTACTCTCTTTTAGTGTTCTTTCTATTGTGGGGGAGAAGTAATATAATTAGGCTTTAAAACCCCTTATCTCGCCTTCCTCCCCCCCTCTAGAGGCTACAATTATATTAAAACACGAGAGATAACGCAGAGAAATTCATTGCTGGAGGCTGCTGGCTTTGTGGTAGTGGTGGTGGTGGTGGTGGTAGTGGTGGTGGTGATGTTAATTAGTGTGGGTCGGAGGCGTAGGTTTATTCCGGTGGTGGTGGTGGTGGTGGTGAAGGTAATTATGGCGGCAGTGGTGTTGATGGTGACATGTAATCGGTGATGAGGGTGATGGATTAGTCAGCTGATTGGTATTGTTGGCGGTGATGAAGGTAATTGATTATATTAGTGTTAGTTATGACAATTGCCTATTAGTGGTGCTGATGGTGGTGATGAAAATAGGAGTAGGAGGAGGAGCAGACCAGGAAGTGGAGAGGAAGGTAAAAGTGGAAGAGGTGGCAAGGGTGAAAGTGGATGTTAGTATATAGTTGGGTGTGATGAGCTCGGAGGGAATTAGAAAGGAAGAAGGGGAGAAGAAAGAGAAGGAGGAGGAGGAAGAGGAAGAGGAAGAGCTCATCAAGGGGGGAGGAGGCTTCATTAGTAGTTTAGTCAGTGTTTCAAAGGCGCTGACTGACAAAAGGGGATTTACCGACGAGAGACAGAAGGTTTAGCTGCAAGGAGGGAGGGAGGGAGTGTGAAACTTTGATTAGTCTCCGTGTGTAGGAGGGGAGGGGGGCGATAGGGTGTGTATGAGTAGGGGTGGGGATGGTGAAGGTAGGTGGTAGGGTGTATGGGGTTGAGGTGGGCGATGGTGGGTGGGTGTTGAGACCGTCCTCGAAAAATTAAATTCCAGGGTAAGGAAGGATGGAAGGAAGGAAGGGAAGCTACATGGAAATTAGTATGTAGACGACAGAGAGCTGAGGGAGACGGACTGAGAGAGAGAGAGAGAGAGAGAGAGAGAGAATGCAAAGGAAAATAGTTACGTAATAATAAATCTCAAAACACCACCCAGAGTCGGCATCAACATCCTTTCCCTCCGTCACTAAATATGCAGACATTCAACTCCTTCAAAACTGGCTTATGAAAACTTAATATATTCTTCTTAAAAACTTTGCTCATTCCTCCTCATAAGAAAAATGACCCAAATAGCAATAAAAACACCTACACACATACGTGCCACACTTTCTTATTTTCTTATTACCTCAGATATGAATAGCCAAAGAAATGAGCTGTCGAAATAACACACACACACACACACACACACACACACACACACTAGGAAAGGCTGGATAAATGTAGATATGGAGACGGAATTATTAGAGTTTAGGTATTGCCCGGTTGACTACAAATATGTAAATACAAATAGGTAAATACACACACACACACACACACACACACACACACAGACAGACAAAGCCCCTCCCTTATCAGTAGAGTTACAATTTTGATGATTTTAATTATGCCAGCAGTCACTGTAATGTTTTCGCCAGTAATTAAAGACGTAGGCGTTTTCACTAATTAATTTTCTCCCTTTTCTTGTCCCTCCTGTTTGTCCTCCCGCCGTCTCTGTGCCCTTTGTGCCCCTTTCACTTTTTTCCCTTTGATTTTTCTACCCGTATTTATGGCACCTTATTTATCTGCCGTCTATCCCCTTTTTTTTTCTCCTCTCCTCCTCCTCCTCTTCCCCCGCCGGTTAAGGTACATTTTTTCCTCTTCCACTGTCCTCATTTCCCTTTTCTGTGGTTTCCATTTCCCCTCATTCATCATCTATTATCTTCTTTCCACTTCTTTTTCAACGACGTTCCTCTTCCCGTTCTTCCTCTTTCCTCTTGCCCTCTGCTCCCTCCACCTCCCCCTCCCGCTGTTCTTAACTTCAATGGGTTTTTTTTTATTTCCTTTCCTTTTTATATCCCACCTTTCACTCGCCAACCTTTTTCTATTTTGCACTTTTCTCCCTCTTCCCTCCTTCTCTTTTCTCGTTCCTTGCCCTAATTCACTTATTTTCCCTTACGCCGTTTCCACCATCCTCCTTCTCCGTCGTTTCTTACTGCTTCGATGTTTTTGTTTTTTTCCCTGTCCTTCCTTTTTCTTACATACCGTTCGCCCTTTAATTAACTCCCTACTATCATATACTTTCCTCATTCTATCCTCCTTTCCTTTCCTAATTAATCCTTCTCCCTACATTCACTATATTCCTTCAATCCCTTTCCACTACCCTCCTCTTCCGTCGCCTTCTTTTTTCTCATTATTTCCTCTCCCTACACTACTTTTCCCTCATTCCCTTTTCACCATCCTCCTCCTCCTCTGTTGTCTCTCATTGCACTCCTTCGTTTCCCCTCTCCCCGTGACCGCCACCAAGGGAAGGTCGGGTAGTCGGGGAGTCAGGTAGTCGGGTGTGAGGGCGCTGATGGACATTTTGGGCTCCGCTGATGGTGTTTCGGGAACGCTTTGTCTGGTGTCTTAGTGTCTAGAGTGTGTCTTTGGCGCACTTTATTGCACAGGAGGGAGAGGGAGGGAGAGGAAGAGTGAGTGAGAGGAGAGGAGAAGAGGAAGAAGAAGAGGAAGAGGAAGAGAAAAAAAGAGAGGTGTAAAAGTTGTGTGCAAGAAAGAATAGTAGCGGTACAAGGCAGAGGAGGAAGAGGAGGAGGAGGAGAGGGAAGAGGATGAAAAGGAAGAATGAGAGGGAAAGGAAGAGGAGAGAGAGAGAGAGAGATCGCAACATTCCTGTCTTTATTGCTCTCTCTCACAGCTTTCCTTGGGGATTTGGGAGATGCGTTTTAAAGGGATGAGAAAGTGTTTTTTTGGGGGGGAATGTTTCTTGTTATGCACACGACGGCGAGCAGTTGAGAAAATTAAAAACAAAGCCGCAGAAAGGCCGCCGTGTCAGCGTCTTGCCTAAACCGCGATTACAACGAACGTAACTTAACCGTCGCAGTAAATTCTAATGGAGGAAGCGAAAGAAAAGATCCCCTCATTTACTACCAAGTCGAAGTGTGGAAAACAGAGATAGATGAAATATATGTGATAATACGATAAAAAAGAGCTAGACTAGTGTTGTATATGATAATTATGTTCGTGAAAGGAGAAGAGAGAGAGAGTTTGGGAGAACAAGAAAGGGCTAACAGAAGAAGGGAGAGTTAGGGAGGAGAAGAAAAGTTTGGAAGAAGATGAGAGAGTTTGAAAGAAGAAAAGGGGGTTGAAAAAAGAGAGAGTTTGATAGAAGAGGGGTTTGGAGGAGGAACAAGAAGAGAGAGAGTTTTAGAGAAGAGAAAGTTTGGGAGAAGAGGGGGTTGAAAGAAGAGAGAGTTTGAGAGAAGAGGGGGTCGAAAGAAGAGAGAGTTTGAGAGAAGAAGAGGGGTTTGGAGGAAGAACAAGAAGAGAGAGAGTTTGGGAGAAGAGGGGGTTGAAAGAAGAGAGAGTTTGAAAGAAGAAAAGGGGGTTGAAAGAAGAGAGAGTTTGAGAGGAGAAGAGGGGTTTGGAGGAAGAACAAGAAGAGAGAGAGTTTGGGAGGAGAAAAGTGGTTCGGAAGTAGATGGCAGAGTTTAGTAGAAGAAGAGGGAGTTTTGAAGAAGAGAGTTTTGAGGGTGGTGACAAGTCTCAGTAGTCTCAAGGTATGGCTGTATAAAAGGATTTTGAAGAGATTAGATCGCTCAAGAAAAACAAACTGTAGTAACTATTGAAGAAAAGAATTAATATAACTGAAAACCTTCCCACCACCCTCTGACATGCTATTATTAAGATGAAAATATTAAGATAGAAAGATAAGTAAGGATAGGAAACGACAGTGTGAGTTGCGCTGCCATTTCTGTTAATCTTAAGCCGAGTATGTTAAGATAGCGAGACTAGCAAGTTAATAAGTACTCCCTAAATCAAGATGGAAAGATAAGTTGATGAGTTAGCGTGGAGATTGACGGTGTGTGTTGAGAGCCAGTACACAAGGGAGCCAGTGGGTATAGGGCGTAGAGCAGATACCAGTGATTTACGGCGGAAGACTTAGACGGAGGAGATTAATGAACTACTCTTACTGGGACACGAGGAAACAGTAGCAAGGCGCAGTGTATACAGTCTAGGCGGGGAAGCGAGTGATTAAGGCCCGTTGTGTAATAGCCTCAGCTCTCCCTCCTCCCTCTGCCCCTTCTCCTCTTCCTCCTCTCTCCTTCTCTCCCTCTCCCTCATTCTTCTTTCAATCTCAGTCTCCTCTTCAACTCCTCCTCTCTCCCTTCTCTCTCCCTTCCCTTTTGTTTCATCTCCTTACCCTCTTTCTCCTTTCAATCTCTGTGTCTTCTGTTCTTTCTCTTCCTCCCTTTCATCCTCTACCCCTTCACCTCTTCCTCATCCTACTCCTACTCCTCCTCCTCCTCCTCCTCCCCTTCTCTTCCTCCTGCCCTCCTTTCCTTCTGTTTCATCCCTTTCCCTTTTTCTCCTTTTAATCTTTGTCTTCTTTATTCTTTCAGCTTCTCCCGTTCATCTTCTTTGGTCTTATTACACTTCCTCCATCTCATCCCTCTTAATCCTTCTCCTTTTTCATCTTTTCTCCTTTCACTCTTTATCCCTCATCATCTTTCCTGCCCCTCGTATCCTTTCTTCCTCCCAAGTTTCTTCTTTCAGATATTTTTCCTTTATCCCTCCTTCTCCTTCCCTCCTATAATTTCACCTTCCATTTTCTCTCCTTCAGTCCCCTTCTCTTTCCTCCTCTTCCCCTTTCTCCTCCTCTTCTTCCTCTCAATACCTTTCCCCTCATACCTTATTTCTTCCTTCTTATCTATTCCCCTTCCCTCCCTCTTCCTTTCAGTCTTCTTTCCCCTCTTCTTCCTTTCAGTATCTATCCCTTTTTACCTCTCCCTTCTCCCCATGTTCCTCCGTTCTGTTTATTTATATTTCTTCATTCTTCATCTTCCTCTCTGTTCCTCCTCTTCCTTCCCTCGACCCACCCCATTTATCACTACTTTCTCTTCCTCTCTATACCTGTCCCTTCCTACCTATCTCTCTTTTCCTACCTCTTCGAATTCCCGCTAACCTTGCTCCTCCTTTGAGAGTCTATCCCTTCTTACTCTTTCTTTCTTTCAATCCCTTCTCTTCCTTTCCCTCTCCCACCCAACTTATCACTCCTATATTATGTTTTTCTTTCCTTCCTCTCCGTACTTATCCGTTCTTACCTCTATCTTCCCTCTCCTCTTCCCTTCTTCCCCCTCTCAGCGTGTTCTTCATCTCTTCTTTCCCTCTGTACCTGTTCCTTCATACCACTCCCTCGCGTCCTGTCTCTTCCCCATCCCCCCTTCTCTTCCTCCTCCTCTCAAGCTCTATATCTGCACACTCCTTCCCCCATCCCTCACGGTACGCCAGGCCGTCCCTCAGTGCCATGTAGTCGCCTGCATGACCGACAGGTGTTCGCTATCTACCTGGCTTCCGTGCAGCGTATTGACATGTCCATCCGTCATGCACCGATTGAGAGAGAGAGAGAGAGAGAGAGAGAGAGAGAGAGAGAGAGAGAGAGAGAGAGAGAGAGAGAAGCAGAAAGTCAGACAAATTAACACGTTGGTAGCCTTACATACAAGCAACAGACAGACAGACAGACAGGACGGCAAGGGTCAGGCGCGCGGACAAACAGAGGAGCGGAAGCAAGGTAACAGAGCAGTGTAATTTTATAACAACATAAATTCTCTTTTGTCCCGAAGCCCTCTTGCCGTCCACTGCTGCTAGTTTCCTCCATTCTCTCTCTCTCTCTCTCTCTCTCTCTCTCTCTCTCTCTCTCTCTCTCTCTCTCTCTCTCTCTCTCTCTCTCTCTCTCTCTCTCTCTCTCTCTCCTAAATTGGCATTAAATCCAGAAGTATTCGGCTTGTGCGGAAGAGGCGAACGAAAATGAGGAAGAGGAGGAGAAAAAAGAGGGAGAGGAAGAGAAGATTAGGCATATAAAGGAGGAAAGTCGAAAAATTCTTTACGAGGAGGAGAAGTAGAAGGAAGAGGAGGAGGAGGATAAAGAATAGATGAAAGAGGAGGAGGAGGAATAGGAGGAGGAGTTTGACAAGGTCGACATCTGCACCAAACAAGAGCAACAGCACCAAAGGAAGCAGTATCAGGAGGAGGAGGAGGGAGGGAAGAAAGGATGGAAGGAAGGAACGAAGGAAGGAAGGGAAGAAGAAAGGCAGGAAGGAAGAAGAACGGAAGAAAGGAAGAAAGATAAAGAAGGAGAGAAGGTAGAGAGGAAAGAGGAATAAGAAAGGAGTAAGGAAGGAAGGAAGGAAGGAAGGAGAGAAGGGAGTGACAGAGTAAGAACAATGGAAGAAAGAAAGCAAGATAAAGAAGGAGAGAAGAGAGAGAGAGAGAGAGGGAAGAGGA
Source organism: Eriocheir sinensis (assembly GCF_024679095.1). Lineage (NCBI taxonomy): Eukaryota > Metazoa > Arthropoda > Malacostraca > Decapoda > Varunidae > Eriocheir > Eriocheir sinensis. Next base: position 28,972,276 of record NC_066510.1, on the reverse strand, counting down.
AGAAGAAAGAAGTAAGGAAAGAAGGGAGGAGGGAAGTGAGCTCAAGAGAAGAGTTGGAGCCGAGATTAGCGAAATCAGAGAACCGTATAAAAGTGAAGTCAAATTACTCGAGTTCAGTAAATTTAACTTTAATTACCTCTATATCCCGGACGACGCTCGGCGCGGGTCCTTCCTGTCCGCCTCAGCCCCGCGCCAGTGTACCTGGCGCTAATTAAACTTCGGCAGGTGGGTGGACCTGGTGTGGGGGAGGAGGCGAGGAAGAGAAGGAGCAGGAGGTGGCAGTTACACACAGATAAGAAAAACAGAGAGAGAGAGAGATATTAAAATTTTTAAGCCGGCACACGGGGCAGCGAAGTAATATGAGATAAGTGAGTAAATAGGGCGGCCATTGTCTCGTTATAGCGGTAATCTGTGCTTTACGATGATAGTTTTCATCTCTCTCTCTCTCTCTCTCTCTCTCTCTCTCTCTCTCTCTCTCGTCGCACCCAGCTTTAAGGGACCGTTTCTTTGGTGTAAACATAAATATCGCGACGTAAACGGCGATTTTTAGCGCAATAAACACCTGTTGGCGGAGAGTTGTCAGCGGCGCGGCGCTAGGCTCGTTTTTTCCCCTCCCCACCAGCCTCCCCCTCACTTCACCGTCCGTGCCTCTCCCTCTCTCTCTTCTTCAGTCACCCCCACCTGTCCTCTTGTTTTCCCCGGCCTTCTTACCCTTTACCTCCTCCTTCTCTTTCCCTATCTCTCTCCTTCTATCTTCCCTCCCCCTGTTTCCTAGCCAACTTTCCTTTCCCCTTTCCGTCTCTCCTCTACATACTTATAACTTTTCTATACCTTGCTTCCCTTTCCATCTGTTTCCCTTCCCTTTTTCCAACTTTTCCCATTCCTCATCTTTCACCTCTTTACCGCTATCTCCTTTTTCTGGTCTTATCTCATTTACCTTCACCCCTCCTCCCTCCCGTCTCTCTCTATCCGCTTCTTCCTGACCTATCCCCTGCCCCCCTTCCACCTCGTCCTCTCCTTTATACCCTCCATATGACTTCCTCTCTCTTTTCTCCCTCTTCTTCCGCGGGCTGCATGTAAACAAACCCGTGACAGCGGTGTTATACTTGTCCTCGTATCCCTCTTTCTACCCCCATGCTGCGTAGTGTCATTCTCCTAACCTGCTACTGCGTCTGTGAGCTTGGCGGCCGCTGTGAGAGTAAAGCCTGTATTCTTAAACGTTTCTGCACCTCAGTTCGCCTGTTTCAAATACCTCTCGTAAAAGCTGCTGGGATTTTAATGGACTGTTTAGTGATTCTAGTGATAGTTTTACGCGACTCCGGCACCATTTGCCATTTTTTACAGCAAAGGAAACAGCTCAAGGGCAAAAAAAAGGAAGCAATAATGAAAAAAAAAAGCCCGCTAATCACTACTATAAAAAAGGTTCAGAGGAGTGCCCGAAAATCACCCATGAGACCTGGTTAATTTTCTCTGTGGCCTTGGAAAATAGTCGTAATGGGAGCCAGAAACGTTAGAGAGCATGGACATAGGAGGGTTGAGAGGCGTTTTTTTTATGGTACGAGTATTTAAAAGCCAATTGAGCTGCGCAAAGGACACAACCACCCACTCTACTTGCGACCACGAAATCCACGGTCTTCTCGCACCCCGTTTTACTTCTCCCTCTCATCTCACCTCTCCTCTCTCCCATACATGAAGATGAAGGAAGAAAGGCTGGGTTTACTCTCTTAAAGTAACTAAATGGTAAGGAGAACGTGAGATAAGATAAGGATGAAGGAAATCGGCGAACAACGTCATGGGAATGGGTTAGGCGAGGCAGGACAGCGAACTTTACCTCGAGGAAATTTAATTATGAAAAAGTTGCCTCACACACACACACACACACACACACACACACACACACACACACACACACACACACACACACACACACACACACACACACACACACACACACACACACACACACACACACACACACACACACACACACACACACACACACACACAAGCCATTCCACTGAGTGTTTATCGTCAAGAACAGGCATTGTGACCGCCAAATGCCCCATTGTGAGAGCTGTTACTCAGGATCATCATTCACGAACGTGTGTACGTGTCCGCGGCCACTTATTGAGTGATAATGGTGTTTGTGTGTGTGTGTGTGTGTGTGTGTGTGTGTGTGTGTGTGTTCTTATGTACAGATAGTTTGAGTTCTGTGTAACGTTTTTGTCAATAATCTATTACTAACTATTGTGGTGTGTGTGTGTGTGTGTGTGTGTGTGTGTGTGTGTGTGTGTGTGTGTGTAATCGCAGCCAAGTCAAACTCTTCACCTCGGTGCTAAAAATAAAAATAAAAACATCATATTAAAATAGTTGAAAAAGATGAACTGCAAATATAAAGTAAAGAAGATCAAACCCATGTTTTTATTTCACTGCACAAATGGAAGTTTCGTAATGGGAGTCTATTTTTTTTTTCTTTCAATCAAACACTTCTGCATTTAACCTTTTTCAAGTTTTTTTTTCATTCGTATTGCAGTGCTTCAGGCAGGAAAATGATTGCTTCACGAACGTCATATATTTTATCCGTGGCATAATTTCTTTACACATACAAAGAAATTTACGTGTTTTTAAGCCGTGCGTGCAAATGACTGCCATTAGATTATTCTTGTAAATCGAATTGCTTCCGTAGTATGTTTAGTTTCCACGCGTTTGAAGGGAATTTCACGCCCACGTTGTAGTTTCCCTCGAGCCGCTTATCTGTATATTGTTCCAGGGTGTTTTGTTTCCATTGTTTTCATTCACCGAGATATGTTTGTCTGTCCGCCTTGAGGGGAGGAAACGAGCTGCGTGATTGAGTTATTTTTTTATTTCTTTTTTAAATCTTCCTCCCTCCCCCTCCTCTTTCGTTTATTTGATACTCTTTTCTGTTTTATTTTTTCCTTGGTCAATTTTTCGCTTTGTTTTGTTATTCCCTTACTGTTTATTGTCCCACTTGTTTATTTAGGGATGTGTGTGTGTGTGTGTGTGTGTGTGTGTGTGTGTGTGTGTGTGTGTGTGTGTGTGTGTGTGTGTGTGTGTGTTTATTTGTCTTTTTCTATCTGACTATCTCTCTGGCTATCAATTCATCTATCTCTTTTACACACACACACACACACACACACACACGACCCCCCAATAAAGTTGATAATAATATATAAACCATTTCCATAATTTCCGGCAATAACTGTCAGCGCTCCGTCGTATTTTCCCGTGATGTGGAGTGCGGAAAAAAAACTACAGCCATTTTTTTCTTCACTGCGCCCAATTTATTCCCCGTGTATCTCTGTCCGGCGCTGTCTATCTATGGAACTATCTATGGGCGCTATTAAAATATGTCCCTTTCTCTTTTATTTCCATTCGGTCTGGCTCTCCGTCCCTTCCCACTGCCTCCCTCATTCAGTTTTATATTTTTTTTTTCGTATGTGTGAATCGCATGTACGCACGTTGTAATGTTCGTAGATCCTCACATTCACGTATTACGGGTTCATATGTGCGTTCGAGCTATTTCGATCTCTCTATTTTTATTTATTTATTTGTTTTATTCATTCATTATAGTGAGGGTACGCTATGGGAGGCTGGTATAGGTATTCATCAGGCCCATTAGCATGTTCATCCTTCATTATGCTGGGCCTTAATGGGGAGGCTTTATTGTGTGTGTGTGTGTGTGTGTGTGTGTGTGTGTGTGGGGGGGGGTGCTGGCGTGGGGGTGTAAGCCTAATTCAGTTTAAATTTCGTAGGTCTGTGTGTGTGGGGGGGGGGGGGGTTGTGTGTAAGCCTAATTCAGTTTAAATTTCGTGAATTCGTAAAACAGTTCACATACATGAGCGGGCGGGAGAATTGCCGTAATAATTTGATATATAAAACTGTTCTCCGCGGAAATGCTATCTCTATTACCCCACCTGTTTCCTCTCTCTCTCTCTCTCTCTCTCTCTCTCTCTCTCTCTCTCTCTCTCTCTCTCTCTCTCTCTCTCTCTCTCTCTCTCTCTCTCTCTCTCTCTCTCTCTCTCTCTCGGGTTATTGGTAAAAGGCTTTTTTTTTTTTTTCAATGAGACCCCAATTAGTTTTATACGACCCCTGTATTGACAAGGGAGAGGAAAAAGAGTTGGAGAGAGAAGAAGAGGAAGGATAAAAGGTAGGCAGGTGAAGTGGAGGAAAGAAAGCAGAGGGGTAGAGACGAAGGGAAGAGTAAGAGTGAAGAGAGAGGGAAGAAAACATAGAGGGGAAACAAGAAATGGTAAAAGGGTGAAAGGTAAAGAGGATGGGAAGACGACAGAGAGGTAGAAAGGAAGAGAATGATATGGGTGAGGAGGTGATGAGGAAGGAAGGGATACAGAGAGGTAGAGAGGAATGGAAGAGTATGGGTGATGAAGTGAAGGGAAAGGAAGGAAAACTGAGAGGAGGAATAGAAGGGTGAGAGGTAGAGACGTAAAGGAAAAGGCAAGAAGATAAAGAGATGGAGCTCAGTAGGTAAGGAATAGGATAGGGAAAAAAAACAGAAGAGTATTGAGGGAGGGAGGGGGAGAAAGGGAGGGAGAGGAGGGGAAAAGGGTTACAGGGAAAACAATTGAAGGAGAGGGAGAGAGGGAGGGAGAGAAATCTGAGATGAGCCACCACAAAAGAGAGAGACAGAGACAGAGAGAGAGAGAGAGAGAGAGAGAGAGAGAGAGATTTTGTATGCATGTATGTTGGTTTTGTGCTTCTCTGTGTGTGTTTGATTGTCTGTTTGTGTGTGTGTGTGTGTGTGTGTGTGTGTGTGTGTGTGTGTGTGTGTGTGTGTGTGTTTATGTGTTTGTGCGTGCTCACAGGCGCGTGCATGCTCGTAACCACAAGTTAGTGAAACTCGGAAATTATATTCAAAAAGTTTTCTGGGATTTTTTAACTTTTTTTTTGCTTTCTGCTGTTAAATGTCCGTGTTTTTTTTCTTTCTTTTTCCCTCTCTCTACCTACCTTTAACTATCTATCTATCTGTCTGTATCTATCAACCCAGCTCTTGCATTCTTTCCTTTTTTCTCCACCCCTCCATGATTTTTATTTCTGTATGTGTCCATCAATTTATACTTTATTTTTTATCGATATATTTGAACCACTTCCCTTTTCACGCCGCTCTTTTACTGTACAGATTCTTTTTCACTTTTTCTTTCTCTGGTCGTATCACTCGTTTTTTTTTATCCATATCTATACTATTTTTCATCCTTCCCTTTCCACTTTAATAATTTTCTCTACCTTTCCTCCAGCTACCCCCCTTTTCTCTCCTTCCTTCCTTCCTGCAACCTTTCCTCCATTAGCCTTCCTCTCCTTCATCCCTCTAAATTGCTCTCCCCCTTTACCTGTAACTCCAATGTCGCCGCATCTTTTCCTAATTACCACACCTTTATCCTCTATTAATTTGTCCTCTCGTTATCGCTCAATCTTCCTCTAATTACTCCCGATCTTCTTCATAACTCCATCTCTCTCTCATTAGTCGGCTCCCCTTCTGCACCCTTCTGGTATCACTCCGCTCTCCTTACACCTTCACTCCCTTCCTCCTCTCCCTGCTCTCCTTCACCTCCTCTCCCCTCCAGACACCTCTTTGTATGTGTGTGTTTAAGAGAGAGATAAATGGAAAGGTAGATACAGAGAATGTGTGTGTGTGTGTGTGTGTGTGTGTGTGTGTGTGTGTGTGTGTGTGTGTGTGTTTATGAAGTTCACATCACTCAAGGTAACTAGAATTTCCCTCCATCAATCCATCGTCAGACTCAATCCTTTCGTGTCATGTTCACCTGCTACTGTAGAAAAATGTGTGTGTGTGTGTGTGTGTGTGTGTGTGTGTGAGAGAGAGAGAGAGAGAGAGAGAGAGAGAGAGAGAGAGAGAGAGAGAGAGAGAGAGAGAGAGAGAGAGAAAATGAGACCTGCTGCACGAGCCTTTTAACTTGGTCGAGGTGAAGAAAGGCTGGGAAGGGTGACTAAACGCCGTCCGGAAAAGGTTGTTTAAGGTTGTACTTTCCTCATTTAAGTCGCGGGGAAATGGTCCAACTTCGCTCATTAGTAGGAGTTAAAATGGAACTGCACTTGGGGGGGGTAAAGGAGGGGGGGAAAGGGGAGGTAGGCAGGTGTGTGTATATGTAGTCACCTTCTGTACGCGGCAGGTGAGTCTACTTTTTTTTTACCTACGATTTGGATTTAATTGTTTTTTTTATTACTTTTTTTCAGTTCGGCCCCATCGCAGGAGAGTTATAGAGGTTAGTGATCGGCTGTCTATCTTAGTCTAGTATTTTCCTTTTTTCTTATTTTTTACTTTTTGATATGAGCTTTTTGAGACATGGGAAAGAAAAATTAAATCAAAACACGTACGTATCAGGTTAATATCACAGCGTTTTATCATACTATCCTTTTTTTCCTAACTCAGTGTGCATTTAAAGAGCAAAAAAAAATTCCATTGCAGTTTAATATTATGGCACATTTAATACTATTCGTTATTCGGTATGTATGCATTGTACCAAGAGGAAATAAAAGTTATGCTCTGATTGAAAGTGATTAATTCGAACACGATAAAATAATTACCAATGGAGTCTCGTCATTTAAAGTTTTGGATAATGATATGCGGAGAGTAGTTGGCGGGGTGGCTTAATTCCAGTGATTTCAGGTCCTATTTCACACAGCATACAAATGAGCTGGTGTTCTTAGAGGGAAGGAGGAAGAGAAGGAGGAGGAGGAGCAGGTGCAGACGCTGGTGGAAGTTGAGGAAGAAAAAGAAGTTGATAGAGGACGGAATGCGGGATTAGGCGGGAGAGAGAAACACGGGGGGAATATATCTGTGTGTTCTCATGCCAGTGAACAACGTAATGGAGTTTCAAGACGTGGGAGAAAAGGAGGTCAAGGAGGAATAGGCGTAGGAATAAGTATGGCAGTAACAGTGTTCAGATAAATGAGATGGAATGAAAAGGATAACTAGAATAAGAATAGGAGATCGCGGGTTGAGTAGAACATCTTGAGCGATATCAGTAAGGAAAAGATATTGAAGAGAGAATGAGAAAGAAAAGCAGGTGTCGGAGGAATAAGTGTAAGAGTATAAGTATGACAGTAACAGTGATCAGATAATTAATGAGATAAAAAGGAAAATATATGAGAAATAGACGAAATATGAAGGAGTTTGAAGACGTAGGGTTGAGAAAAACGGATTGAAGGATATTAGTGAGAGGAAATTAAATATGGAAGAGAGACTGAGTAAGAAATGGAGATGTAAGAGAAAAATATAAGAATAACTGTTCGAATAAGAAAAGACAAATGATGAAAAGGAGATTGGAGACTCAGGGTTACGAAGAACCACTTGAACATTTCCAGTGAGAGAAAACGAAATATAAAGGAGAACTGTAAGATTGACAACAAACATGAGCGATATGAGAAAACGGGAGATCAGTTGCATTCCATCCCGCTGCACTTCGATTTGATAGAAATTTCATTTAGGTTCTTTTTCCGTGAATGTGGACGGCGGAGCGCTGAAAAATAGAAAGGGGTGAGACACGTGCCTGTTGCCCACGCCGTAAGGAGCCAGAAGGGGAGTTTGAAAACGTCCTGTTATTTCCTCTTTTTCACGTATGTTGACTGACTTGAGGCAGAAAACAAGGAGAGGGAGGAAAGAGTCTGAAAGAGAGGGAGGAAAGAGTCTGCTATTTTGTTCCTGGAAATGGGCGGGAACGGAATCTTATTGTCAAGTGATTTCGATTCCATGCATTTTTTTAACAGCAACGGATGTAACTCAAGGGCAAAAAACAAAAACATCAACAAAAAGGCCCGCTATACGCTGCCCCGCCAATGGAAAAAGAACGAGAAGTCAATTTCGAACGGAGAGGTGTTTTGATATACTCCTGTGGTCATTTAAATATTTCCCTCTCTCTAGAAACCTTGGAATTACCCGGCGAAAAAGGTGCCCAGATAGAGGAACGGATCCAATACAAGGTAAAGGGAAAGGGGAAACTATACTGAATACAAATGAATACACGGAAACCTTTCTGTGCTCTCTACTAACCAACGCTGAATGTCAAAGCCTTCTCGGGTCCATTGAGTCGATCGTACTTATTACCTTCATACCTTTTACTCGCGGCGCGACGGAAAGCTTGATGGCGCTGTCTGTCTATTTTCCAACAACTCGCTTTGACGGGGAAAAAGTCGCTGAACTCTTGACGGTTATCGAAGGGAATATCAATGAACCGTGCGTCATTTCTTTTACCACACACACACACACACACACACACACACACACACACACACACACACACACACACACATACACATCCTTCCCTCCCTACTTCCCTCCTTCCCTCCCTTCCTCCTTTCCCATCCTCTCCGTCCCTTCTTTCCTTTCATGGTTTCCCTCCTCGTTCTCTCTCTCTCTCCATCTTCCAACTCTCTTTCTCTCTCCCTCTCTTTCTCTCGCTGTCCATTTCTTTCACCATAAAATGCAAATAGGAAGAACTGCGTGGCCATAAAATAAGTGAAGAGAAAAATTGAGGGCGCTTTCCAATTCGTTTTTAAATGAGAGAGAGAGAGAGAGAGAGAGAGAGAGAGAGAGAGTAGCAAAGGAGTTATAACGTGCCAATGTGTAATTAAGTCAGCGTCTAAACTCTATCATATAATCAGGAAGGCAATATAATGATGGCAGTCCAAGGAGAAATTATTACATCGCTTCGGAGGGACGCCATGGTTATTATTATTATTATTATTATTATTATTATTATTATTATTATTATTATTATTATTATTATTATTATTATCATCATCATAGAGAGATAGAGAGATTGATAGATAGATAGTTGTAGTAGCAGTAGTAGTAGTAGTAGTAGTAGTAGTAATAGTAGTAGTTGTAGCATTGTTGTTATTGCCATTTTATTACTACTATTTTTTCTTATTTTTTATTGCTATTTTGTCACTTTTTAACTGCTATTACGCCTACTTTTACTACTCCCGCTACTGTTGTTAGGTACCTCTACCACTACTATTACTATAACTACCCTCCTTTACTGCTAATATATTTTTTTCTCTCCCCATATTATACGCCATTAACATATTCATAAGCATCACATATTTACACCTTAGAAACAGTCCTCGTAGTCTCCACCTCTACATCCACCCCTCCTTCCATCCTTCCCTCCACTCCACTTTCACACTAGTTAAGCGCGTCCCTCCTGAAGTTAAATGTCACTGTCAATGCCCCTCTATGGTGTTGTCATCCCGCCTGCACACTCTATCTTCCTTTTATTCTACACGACTTTCATCGACTCAATTTATTCCATTTTACCCGAACCCTTCTTTCCTCTTCCTCACTTGCCCAACTCCAACGCTCTCTAACCCTTTTGCATGTTATATATTTCTCCCTATGTCTCAATTCCTCCGTTAGTCGTATCGCAACAGCCATAACGCAATGCTTCGCCTATTGTGTATGTAAGTTTTTTCTTCGTCTCGTGTTCTGTATCGACAGGGGAAACCTGTAATGGGAGACGAAAAAGAGGGAGATAAAGCAGGAATGGATCACGGAAGTCTGGAAATGTAAAAGTTTATTGATGCTTGTCGACGTGAGTGGGAAATAGGAGCGTGAAGGGTCAGGAAAACGTTGCTAATTGGACAAGGCCGGCGGGTCATGAGGAGGAGTGGGACGTTGTGAAATTCGTGGCGAGTGAATGTTGTTGATGTTGAAATGTATCGGTGTGGAAATAGCGTGGCCGTGTTGTGTGTTGATAAGGATTGTGTGTGTGTGTGTGTGTGTGTGTGTGTGTGTGTGTGTGTGTGTGTGTGTGTGTGCGCGCGTATTATTTTTTCCCTCATTGTTCTACTTCCTGTTCCTGTACACACACACACACACACACACACACACACACACACACACACACACGTCGGATCACATCACATCACGGTAAAGTAACATGACAAAGGAAGCTCTAACCGCACATGATTCACGGATCGATGAAAAAAAAATGTATGTATGGAACTCCCGATATATTTGTTTGTATTTTTTTTCCTGTTTTTCATCTTTGTTGTGGAAATATTGGTTGTGAGTTTTATTGGACTGAAACTGCGTAGTGTTATTTATCTTTACGTTTTTTGATCCATTGCTTTCAGCGTTCATTTATCTGAGTTTCACATTTCATTTTTAGGCGAATCTACACTATATCTCAATTATTTTTGCATCTCTCTCTCTCTCTCTCTCTCTCTCTCTCTCTCTCTCTCTCTCTCTCTCTCTCTCTCTCTCTCTCTCTCTCTCTCTCTCTCTCTCTCTCTCTCTCTCTCTCTCTCTCTCTCTCTCTCTCTCTCTCTCTCTCTCTCTCTCTCTCTCTCTCTCTCTCTCTCTCTCTCTCTCTCTCTCTCTCTCTCTCTCTCTCATGTTGTAATTGCTCTAAAAATACCTCCTTGATTTATGGATGCGCTCTGAATGTTCTCTCTCCTGCTTGGCTTCACTTATATCAGGCTTCCCTTCCCTTCCTTCCTTTCCTTTCCGTTCCGTTCCCTTCCCTTCCCCTACTCTTCCCTCTCCTTCCCTTCCCTTTCTTTCTTTTCCGGTATTTTCCCTTCACATTACGTCCCTTCCCTTCCCTCTCCTTCTCTTTCGTTCGCCCTTCCCCTCCCCTTCCCTTCCCTTCCCTTCCCTTCCCTTCCTTGACCTTTCTCTTTTCATCTATCTGTTTGTCAGTCAATCTTTCTATATATCTATCTATATTGGCTCATTTCTCGGGAAGCCTCAAACTCACCTTCACCTTCATCTCAAATATCAATTAAAACCTGGGCCCAGAACGTAATGCCTCGAGATGGACAGGTGATTGAAGGGAGGGATGCGGGGGCGCTGGTGAACGCTTCGTCTCTCTTATCTTCCTTCATTGGCTTTTTATTCATGCCGTTCGTAACTGTTCTGTACCGTGGAAGAGAGATAGATGGATAGATACATAGATAGAGGGAGACTAGCAGCAGTAGTAGTAGCAGTAGTAGTTGTAGTAGGAGTAGGAGTAGTAGTAGTAGTAGTAGTGGTAGTTGGAGGAGGAGGAGGAGGAGGCACCCACCAAACCCAACCCAACCCACCCACCACATCCTTCATAACGCATCAACCCCGAGCTCGTCCGTCCCGCCAACCCTCGAAGGGGCGTAGGAGGGTATACAAAGACGCCGCAGGGGGAGGGGACGCTCCAGGGCCGCCTCAGGAATAAATATGAAGACCATGAATAAATTACGTCTCTGAAAAGAAAATGAGAGATAGTGACCCGACGCTCATTAAAGGATGCTGAGTTTGGAATGAGGAAACTGAGGCGTGCGTGCGAGGACGTGTGTGGGTGGGGGGGGGGGGGGTACAGGAGGGGTGGTGATGATTATTAGGGCGGTCTGTCTTGGCGCCGCAACTTTGGGGTCATTTGGCGCCGAATCTAATACAATTTAATTATCTTATAAAAATATATAAGCTTAAAATTAAAAACGTGATAAAACCAACACTGATAAAACTATATAAAACCAGTTGAAAATTAAACCGTGATAAAATACAACTATAAAAGGCCAATAAAAACTACAAGAGGTTGAGGACGCGTAGAGTTGGCGTTGTGTGTGTGTGTGGGAAGAGGGGTGTTGTGTGTGGGGAAGGGAGGAGGTGTTGTATGTGGATGGAACGATTGGGAGGGAAAGAAAAAGAGGCGTTATTGATGGGAAGAGATCGAGAGCCAATATTATAGCTGAATAAACGTCAGATGTATCGCCTCGCAGATTTATTAAGCGGCATACTGCAATGATACAAACAATCTAGGAGCCAAAACTGATCTACTGGAATTAAAAGATACGTAAAGAAACCAATGGATGTGCTTATTAATTGTATTTCATTGGTATTATGATTTCGGACGTTGGCTCTGTAAAAAAACGTATGTGTGCCTTGGATGTCTCGCAGCAATACGGAGCGTGAAATGGCGGTTGTTTTGTATTGACTGACCCAAGAGGAGGAGAAAGAGGAGGTACTGGTGGTGGTGGTGGTTGTGGTAATAATAGTGGTTGTTGTGATGGTAATAGTGTGAACCCTGGGTGTTGGAGCGATAGCGGTTTTTTTTTTTTTTTTTTTTTACCTACTCCTTAGCAGCGTTACCAGATTATCGTACTCCTTAGCGTTTTTCTTTGTACCTACTCCTTAGCAGCGTTACCAGATTATCGTACTCCTTAGCGTTTTTCTTTGTACCTACTCCTTAGCAGCGTTACCAGATTATCGTACTCCTTAGCGTTTTTCTTTGTACCTACTCCTTAGCAGCGTTACCAGATTATCGTACTCCTTAGCGTTTTTCTTTGTACCTACTCCTTAGCAGCGTTACCAGATTATCGTACTCCTTAGCGTTTTTCTTTGTACCTACTCCTTAGCAGCGTTACCAGATTATCGTACTCCTTAGCGATTTTCTTTGTACCTACTCCTTAGCAGCGTTACCAGATTATCGTACTCCTTAGCGTTTTTCTTTGTACCTAATCCTTAGCAGCGTTACCAGATTATCGTACTCCTTAGCGTTATACTTTGTACCTACTCCTTAGCAGCGTTACCAGATTATCGTACTCCTTAGCGTTTTCTTTGTACCTACTCCTTAGCAGCGTTACCAGATTATCGTACTCTTAGCGTTTTTCTGTGTACCCAATCATTAGCAGCGTTACCAGATTATCGTACTCCTTAGCGTTTTTCTTTGTACCTACTCCTTTGCAGCGTTACCAGATTATCGTACTCCTTAGCGTTTTTCTTTGTACCTACTCATTAGCAGCGTTACCAGATTATCGTACTCCTTAGCGTTTTTCATTGTACCTACTCATTAGCAGCGTTACCAGATTATCGTACTCCTTATCGTACTCCTTAGCGTTTTTCATTGTACCTACTCTTTAGCAGCGTTACCAGATTATCTTACTCTCGAGCAGATTATCGTACTCCTTAGCAGATTCCCGTACTCCTTAGCAGCGTTACCAAATGATCGTACTCAGAACATCGTATTTTCCTGTGTCTGACCCTTAACAATTCCAGAAAAAACATCGATAATTAACCATTTGAACAGTAATTGTAAATGTGAATCGTTATCAGTGTAGGTGCGACAGTTTTGGGCCTCAAGCAGACGAAAAAATATGCCTAGTACGACAATCTGGTAACACTCTGGTCATATTCCTAAACACCTCGGCGTCCAAGTCCACATATTTGACCAGGCTTCCGTAGGCGTTTTGGGCACTTCCAGGGATAGTTTAATGACCCTGGTGGTAGTCTGACCCTTCTTCTGTATCATGAACGTGAAAAAACACTCGTGAAAACCCTATTAATCACCTTTTTGGACTTTGGAGATAGTCGATGTGAGAGGCGCTAGGGTCTGAGAAATGTACCTTAGTCCTAAATAATACTGACCTTGTTGATGGCTGAGATTTACTGTGTTCTCTTTTCAAGGACACAAAGACCTTATATGCTTGTGCGTCCAAGGTGAATTGATTGCCTGATATGTGAGAATTGTGTGTTGTGGAAGCGTGTGTGTTTTCTGTCAGCATGGCGTCATGGTCCCTAACTCGTCCTCCTCCTCGTCCTCGCTGCATATTCCGTCGTGTAAGACTCACCTGTAATTTCGGATCCTGGTTTGCATTGATTTCGCTTCTTCGTCATTCTTGGGTATTCCAGTTTCCTCGCGTTTTTTACTTTTCTCTATAGCGTCAGTGATTACTTCTTCCAAGACTCACCTGTAATTTCGAATCCTGGTTTGCATTGATTTCGCTTCTTCGTCATTCTTGGGTATTCCAGTTTCCTCGCGTTTTTTCACTTTTCTCTATAGCGTCAGTGATTACTTCTCCACCTGATTCTCCTGTTTTTTTCCCTTCGGTTGGTGCTCATCAAGGTGACTAACGGTTACCTATATTTTCCAGCTCATTAATTATTCATCCCGCAGATTTTCGTCACGGGAGGGATATTCTGCGGAAGGAGCTCATATTTTCTCTTTTGTTCTTCTTCAGTAGGAGGATTGAGAGCCGCTGGTGCGTAAGTGATTGGTTCTTTGAGGGCTGATGGGGAGTTTGTGATTGGATGAAGACTGGCGTCGAGTGGAACCCTGTTGTCTTGGGACGGAGTGACGGGGACGCTGAGATACCGGGCTGATGAGAGTTCTGATTGCATTACGTATTTATTTATGTGTTTGTGTGTCTTTATTTCATGTAGAGTCTGTATCAGGGCAAGGTACAGAGGAAGTCACAGGAATCAGAGTCATTGGTGGAGTGTCAGTGCTCGCAAAGTCTGGTGGTTAGGTGTTTTCAGAGTACAACTTTTGAGTCATTGTATTCGTTCCTGCATCTATTCCGAGGTACAAATCCGCGTCGTCTGGGCTGCGCTTAATGTTTCCTGCGCCGCATTGTGTCACCAGCCGTTGTGTCCGGAGTGTTGGGCTCGGCCGCCGCCCCCGCCCCCTACACGCCCGCCGCCCCTCAACAAACGCAAAGTTAGGGTTCCGGGAAGAGTTATGTGAACGTGTTTATTTAAAAAGTGGCTGCGTTGGAACGTAATTTGTGCTTCACTTCTAATATATTGTCGAAACGGGAATAAATTGGAAGTGTGTTTTTCGCGCTCCCTTTACTTTTATGCATGCCCTTTTTTGTAACACATAAAATCATTTTAATGCATAACTAATTGTCTAATGTAGTGTTTCACGGTATGAATCACAAGTTCTCGAAACCATAATCTTAGAGTTCTCACACACTGGTCGCTATATTTTGTTTCCTGAGCCTACTGTATGTCTATCTGCCTTAGTGCCTGGTTTCCGTACGTGTTTATTTGCTGATGTGTCCATATACCGTATTAATTAAATTTTGTGTCCAAGTACAATAACGTTTCAGTTATGGTGGTTAGGGCAGGGTAACAGAGTATGGTAGTGGTATACATGACCAAACAAATCATGTTGATAATAATGAAGGCGATGATGAAGTGATTGTAGTGGACGATACACAGCAATTAAGAAACGCAAGCTATTAATGGCACTTACCTGACTTGGGGAGTGAAGCGCCCCGGGCCCTGCCACGCGGGATGAGTTAATCTCACCCTCACATTACCATCAGCACGCTAATAAAATGCATCGATTCATTCCGCCTGTCAGGACCACTTATGGGAACAACTCCATCAAGGGGCGGCGGGGCGAGCAGCGAGCCGGGACAATGCTGGAGTACTCTCTGCTTCTTCATACAACGGAGGGAACGTTTCTCAAGGTCGTAATTTGTGTCTCAAGAGTCGTAGCTCAAAACTTTTCGCTCTTAAACTCTCAGTTGGTTACTTTCGGGCGAGTGTCCCCTTTGTCGTCAACCCGAATTTATAGCTATTGCCCTTTTTGTGGTCCCCGTGGCGTAGAGGAAAGGATCTTGGGTCTTTCCTGCGTGAGGGACGGGTGGGTAATACCTCATGTGGCACAGGGTCAAAGAGTCTGCGGTGGAGGTGCTGTCTGTTACGTCTTTATTTCACTTCGCGGGTTGAAGGGTCAGGAGTGAAAGACTACCTCTCGTCATTTCTCCGCTACACTGTACCTCATCTATTTTAATTGTCTCCCTGCAGGACGACTGTTTCAAGCTTCGGGGTGATGAGAGCCAGTGCGGAGGCTATTTTCCAAGTCCTGCTTCGTCGCTGGACTCATGCAGTTCATTCTCTGCTAATTGTTTCCCAGTGAAGGACGAACAGCCAGCCTTCTTGGTTTCGACAAGCAGAACATTCTTGACTCAGCTGCTCGGAGTGTTGTGTTTGTAACTTTCACGAATTTAATGTTTCACTCATTCACGTGTTCGTGTTGTAATTTCCTCGGCAACATCCATTCCCGACAATATTTACACTCTGAGAAAAACTCCGCGCTGAGACCCAATCAACTGAGTACAACACCAGGCAGTGCACATACTTGTAACGCCGTCGTTTTCTCGGTAAATCGATCAACATTTTCTTGCTGAGAAGAGAACTTTTTGCTTTAGCATATTCCAAGTAATATTACAACACTATTGTTAAAATTTCCCGGAGGGCTTTTGTTGACAGGGGAGTGAGATGTTTGAATTGTGCTTCACTCCTTTCCTCTGAACTCCATTGTGTAAGTGAAACCATCTACCCCGAGCCCGTGGATTACTGAAACGTTGCGAGGCGGCCTCTTTTTTTTTTTTTTTTTTTTTTTCAATTTATTTATTATTATTATTATTATTATTATTATTATTATTATTATTATTATTATTATTATTATTATTATTATTATTATTATTATTATTTTGTGTGTGTGTTACTCGGTTTGCCTTATATCAGTCTCTCGGAATGGAGAGTGAACGCTTCTGGTTGTTTTTTCATGTGTTAGTGGGGGGTTGTGTGTGTGTGTGTGTGTGTGTGTGTGTGTGTGTGTGTGTGTGTGTGTGTGTGTGTGTGTGTGTGTGTGTGTGTGTGTGTGTGTGTGTGTGTGTGTGTGTGTGTGTGTTGAATGCAACAAGAAACATTTGTCGTGTCCGCTCAGCGGGGATTGGAAGTTTTCTTTCCCAGAGCCATTTCACTTTTATTTCTAAAGAGTTTGCAATTCCTGGTGAGGCGACTGTTGTTGGTGCCTCAGATGTGTCCGGTGGCGTGTGTGTGTGTGTGTGTGTGTGTGTGTGTGTGTGTGTGTGTGTGTGTGTGTGTGTGTGTGTGACTTGACGACTCTAGGCTTTATCATTGTGTCCTTCTGTCTGTATGTCTGTGCTGAAGTAGTCCGGTGACTCTATAGGTGTTTCCTGCCTCTGTGTCTGTGTGTCTGTGCTTGAGTAGTATGGCAACTTTATATGTATTTGCTGCCTCTGTGTCTGTCTGTGTGTCTGTTCAGGCTGATTAGCACCATTACTCGTCCGTCGACAATTTCCTCACTCACACTTATTGACTGACAGGAAGCAAATTGCATTAATCAGTGAGCTAACATTTCCACATTTATTCGATCATTTATCATTTTTACATACGAAATGTGTAACCTTGTGCTGGATAGTGTCATGTTATAGTGTGAAAATTTTACGACAAAACCTAGCCTTACCTAAGAAATTCTCGAACAGTTTTCATACGTCTTCACACGAAAAAACTCATCTATGCTTCATCTTTTCTATCCTGTCCTTCATCTATTCTATCCTGTCCTCATTTATTCTATCCTGTCTTCATATTTTCTATCCTGTCCTACCACACGTAGATTACTAGTAGTAGCGGTAGTAAACAGACACCCTCGCCATAGACCGCCAGGTCTTCTGGTGTCTGTTCTTCCTATGTATTCTTCCTATGTATATGTATTCTTACTAAATGAGACTTTCAATATATCAAAGTGAAGGCTTTCTTCCTTAATTTATGCTTTAGGTTTCTGGATAGCATGTGTTTAAAAATTCCCAAAACTTAACCTAACCTTACCTAACGAAACCCCGAACAGTTACCGTACGTCTTGACTCAGAAAAATCATATATTTTTTTTACTAAATGAGACTTTCTATATTATATAACGAGGTCTTCCTTTGTCACTTTATGCCATAATTTGTCGCCTATCATGTGTCTGAAAAATCTCTGATCTCAACCTAACCTAACAAACCCCCGAACAGTTATTATACGTCTTTACTCAGAAAAATCACATATGTTTCCTCAGTAGTGAGACTTTTCATCTGACAATGGGAGGTCTGTCTTGGTTAATTTATGGTATAAGTTTCTGGCTATCTAGTGTTTGAAGATACACTAAACTTACCCTAACTTAACAATACCACGAACTGTTACCATATATACGTCTCGACTCAGAAGAAAAAAATATACATGCTTCCTTATTAATGAGACTTTCTGTATAACACACTAAAGTCTTTCTTTGTAGATTTTTACCTTACGTTGCTGGTAGTCATGTGTATGAAGATACTCTAAACTTAACCTAACCTAACCAAGTTACAGTATTTAATCTCTCCGAAAGAAACTGCAACAACAATGAATAATTTTCAGGTTAAAGCTCGACAAACAAAAGTATTACGGTTGCCGTTGGAGAAGAGTTCAGATATCTATTATATTACCCAGAACTTGACGTCAGCACGCGGATATTGAGTTTGAGATATTGAAATTCGAGAGATGAAAAATACAGTAAAATTACATTAGACTACACCAGATCAAGATTGCAGATAAAAACATTTCTCTCAATAATCTGGGTTTGCGTTGAAAGGTGGAAACATACCCAACACGGAACAGAAGTATGCACTAAAATTACGAAGACATTGAAGATAATTTTGCTTTTAATCTTATACGACGTGGACCATGAGAGGAATGCTGTTAAGGAGAAATAGATGTTTTAGACGGTACTCTTCCTCAACACGTATTCGAGAGAGAGAGAGGCTGACTGACAGAAAGAATGACAAAAAGCCACATGAACAGATTAGAAGGAAGGACAAACAATAATGAAAGAAGGAAAGGATGGAAGGAAGAAAATTTAGGAAGAAAGAAAGGAAGAAAGTTATAAAAGAAATAAAAAATGAATGATGAAAGGAGCAGAAGTACGTACCAAAATTACGGTGATAATGACTAGAGTTTTGCAGTTATTGAATCGTATAAGGCGTGGACCATGAGAGGAAGGCATTTAAAGAGAAATAGTCGGCACTTACCGTGGCACTATTGCAGCACGTATGAGAGGTTTAGAAATATACCCAACAAGGAACAAAAGTAGACGCTGAAATTACGAAGATAACGACGAGAATTTTGCTGTTAGGTAATCTTATACGGCGTGAATCATGAGAGGAATGCTGTTAAAGACTCTATTGCTACATGTATCAAGAGTTCCTACTGAGCCATAGCACAGAGGAGAGGTCAAGTAGCTAATTTCAATGCGTGCCGCCTTTATAGTTTCTTTGACCAATTTCCCAGCAACATGTTTCCCTTCTACCGTCTTTTATTTTTTTACTATTTTTTTTAGCCTTCGTTTTACATTCTCCCTAAAACCTAACTTTCCTCCTTGAACCATTTTCCTTCTTTTTCCTTCCCTCATTTTTCTCTCCGTCTCCCTGTCTTAGTCGTATGTTCCGTCCCTGTTTACACTCTCTCTCTCTCTCTCTCTCTCTCTCTCTCTCTCTCTCTCTCTCTCTCTCTCTCTCTCTCTCTCTCTCTCTCTCTCTCTCTCTCTCTCTCTCTCTCTCTCTCTCTCTCTCTCTCTCTCTCTCTCTCTCTCTCTCTCTCTCTCTCTTTCTCATTTCTTTGATGTCTTGCGAAAGTAAGAGGAAAGGAACTTGCTTCTCTTCTCCTCCTCCTCCTCCTCCTCCTCCTCCTCCTGCTTCTCCTATGCTTCTCCTCCTCCGCTTCTTCCTTCATTACTTCCTCCTGCCTTTACTCACTCTTTTACTTCTTTTTTCAGTACTATGTTTTCTTTTTTTATCTTTTTCCTTTACTCTCCTCGGCCTTTTTTTCATTCCTTTGTCCCTCTCCTTCCTCCCTGCCTCCCATCCTTCCTCTCGCTCTGCCATCATTTTCGGCCATTTTCTCGTTAGCTCTGTTCCTCTGTTTCTTTTCCTTTGTATAATAACATTTTTCTCGAGTAATTTTCTCTTTCCTTGTACGTTTTCTTGTTGGTTCTCTAGGCGTTGTCTCTTTCAAGTGTAGTTTTTTTTTTTTTTTTTTTGGGGGGGGGTCGGTGCACATTTCTTTTTCTTTTTTTCTTTGTTTTTTCTTGGGTCTCGTTTTTTTAATCTTTCCTTTTTTTAATTACGTGTTTTTTTGTTGTTTCAGTGTATTTTTTCTTTCTATTTTTCACGGCTCTGTTTTTTCTTTCTTTCTTTTTAAATCCTTTGCATCTTTCAATTATTTTTTGTTGTTTTCTCCTTCATTCCTTTTTTTTACTCTTTCCTTTTTTCCTACCAATTAATTATCCCTTTCTCTCTCTTCCTTTATTTCTTTCTTCCTTCGTTCAGTCACTCATGCTTTCCTTTTTTCACTTTCTTTTCCTTTCCTTCCATTCCTTCCTTCCTGGCTTTTCCCTTCTTATTTCTTCTCTTTTTGATTGTTTTTTGTCGTATGAGTGAGTTCAAATTCAGTAGCAGTCAATATTTTCATTCTCTCTCTCTCTCTCTCTCTCTCTCTCTCTCTCTCTCTCTCTCTCTCTCTCTCTCTCTCTCTCTCTCTCTCTCTCTCTCTCTCTCTCTCTCTCTCTCTCTCTCTCTCTCTCTCTCTCTCTCTCTCTCTCTCTCTCAGATAAGGTAGGGAAATAATTCTATGTAAGGAGCACGTCTCGCTTTATATTACAGAGTGTTCCCTCTTGGAAGGCCGTAACCCCGTTTTCTTTACACTTTACAGCGCTCCTTCCCCCTCCGACCCGCTCCAAAGAAAATGGGAGAAAAGGCTCAATTTAGGAAAAGGAAAACGATACACAACGAGAGAGAGAGAGAGAGAGAGAGAGAGAGAGAGAGAGAGAGAGAGTATAAGCCACATGAACAGATTCGAAGAAAGGACAAACAATAATGAAAGAAGGAAAGGAAGACGGGAATGAAGGAAGGAAGTAAGAAAAGAAATAAAAAAAAGGATGTTGAAATTGAATAAAAAAAAATAAAGCGAGAAAAGTAATAGAAGGAATATTTTGAGCATTTAACATTCCTTGAACTTATGTATGATAATGTATTGTAATAAGGCGAGTCAGCACACCCAGGCAGATTTTATTTCCTTTCTGCCTCCTTCAGTCTTCCTCCGTTTTGTTCCTCGTGTTTTCTATCTGCATATCTTCTACGTTCCTCGCCCTTTCATCCTTCCTTTCCTTTCTTTGTTTATTCCCTCCTCTTCCTCCCATCCTCCGTCCCTCCTTCACTGCCTACCTGCCTGCCTTCCATCCTCCACCTACTCCACTCTACTCCATTTTTTTCCTCCCTCTCTCATGCTCTCACCCTCCCACTTCTCTCTCACTCCTATACTCGTGTCTTTTTTCACTCACTTTTTCACGCACCCACTCACTTTCGCCCCTTCTCTATCTCTGTGTATCTATCCATCTATCTTTATCTATCTATCTATCTATCTACTCGCTTCTACTCCCGGGAAGGCTAATGAAAAGAAAAGGTCAATGAAAAAAAAATCCTCAAAAAACTTGTCTCGATTGGGTATCTAAGTCTTTCGCCGCTACTCCCGAGAGGGCGAATAAAAATAAAAACTCATAACGAAAAAAAAAAAAACTTCTTAAAAACTTGGCTTCATTGGGTACCTAAGAGCAACGTAAAGGATGAGAGTATTACTTGTCCATCTCCAAATATAGCTTGTCAGACTCGTATCTTTCTTTTTTTGTGTGTGTGTGTGTAATCCCTTCACTCCCTCCGGCCTCCTCTCTTTCCTAAATTCTGAGTTTGAGTTTTTTTTTCATCTCTTTTTTTCTCTTCTGGTTCTTCTTGTCCAAGTTTAGTCTTATTTTTTCCTCTTTGTTTATGTTTTCTCGTCCTCTTTATTGTATTATTTTCCCCTCCACCTCCTCGTCGTGGTTGTCCTTCTTCTCCTTTTCCTCCTCCTCCTCTTCCTCCTCAATGTTTTCCTCCCCTCCCTCCGCTACTCCTCGTCGTCCTCCTCCTTTTCCTCCCCCTGCTTTACTCCCTCTTAAAAACAGTTGATTAGATTTCATTGATTGATGGATTGTGTATCTGTTTGTTTTTACTGAGTGTGTGTTTTGCTCGGAAAAATAATTAAAAACTCATCTCTTCTGTGTGTGTATGTGTGTGTGTTTGTGTGTGTGTGTTTGTGTGTGTGTGCGTGTGTGTGTGTGTGTGTGTGTGTGTGTGTGTTTTCTCCTTCCTGTCTCGTTTTTCTCATTCGTGTTCTTTTTAGTGGTGTGTTTTTTTTCAGCCGACGGCGGTTTTCACTTCTCAGATTTTTTTGCTGTGCTTTCCACTGAGTTTTATCGTGCAAGAATTTCCGAATATGTCTTGTTTCACTCGTATTTTCAGCGGATAGACTGCTGAACGTTTTCCCCCTCCCCTACCCCCCAAAAAAAATTATGTATGTGTCGTTAGTATTTTTGTTGTTTCTATTCGTGTTTCTTTCCGCCTTGTTACATGTCTCTGTCTTTAGGGAAGATATCCCAAACATGGTCTACATCCCTGCGCTCCGTCGGGCTTTACTATGTACACCTGTGTGACCTGCGGCTGCCTGGTCTCCCGCAGCTCATATTCCTTCATTACTTACACCTGTGTGACATGCGACTGCCTGGCCTTCCGCAGCTCTTTTATTATGGTGATCAGAGTTCGGCTCCCCGGGGCGCTGTTTGACCTCCTTGTAACATCATACATGTAGTCACTGGCGCTCCCTAATGAGCCCCGAGAGACATACGATAATTCTTTGTTCCTTACACTGAGAATTTATCATTTACTCGCTCTGTGCTGTCGGTAAAATTAACGAAACTGGACGTTCTAATAAATATTAATAATGAAATATAACTGAATAACTTCTTTTTTTTCCACTGTCAACACCTGCCAAGTCATATATACCATTCAAAAATATATATATTATTTTTCCTGCATGAACTCGGCGCTTCCTTTTTTTGTGTGTCCAAGCTATTTAAGAGAACTGTCTGTGAACTGTGCGCCCTGTGTGAAAATGTGTTTTCAATTTCGTGCGTTTCGGTGTTCTTCGTTAATTTTGAACATTGACCTTTGTTACGGCCAATTGCGTCTCCAGCCAAGTATAGTCTCGCCTTTGTACACACACACACACACACACACACACACACACACACACACACACCTTGCGAATGCTCAGTATCAACCAGTTCACCCGCCAAAAGGAAAAAAAAAACATGAACGAGAATAGAAACCAACCACCGACCCGTTTTCTTTGCTAACGTCACTGCGCTCATACGGTCTGGAGCCAAGTAATTTATAACCTTCCCCCCATCCCTTACACACGACTGCACGCCTTGAAAGTTATTGACGCGACATACAACCGAAACTTAGCATCGCATGGGGATCTCTATAATGCCAAGAGAATTACAGCCGCCAGGTGAGTGCACAGAAGCGTGATTGGACAGGTGAGTACGACGAGGGACACTGGTATGCTTCTAATCGTTACAGGTGAGACAGGTGGAACTTAACTTTACCTGGCGATGTTTGAGAATGAAAATAATAACCATGATAATGTCTTGCAATGTTTTCTGACTAGCTGACTGATTGAATACATGATTGACTGACTGATTAACTGACTGACTGACTGAATAACTGACTGACTAACTGACTGACCAACTAACTGGATGACTAACTAACTGACTAGCTGACTGACTGACGGACTGAATCTCTCTCTCTCTCTCTCTCTCTCTCTCTCTCTCTCTCTCTCTCTCTCTCTCTCTCTCTCTCTCTCTCTCTCTCTCTCTCTCTCTCTCTCTCTCTCTCTCTCTCTCTCTCTCTCTCTCTCTCTCTCTCTCTCTCTCTCTCTCTCAGGACAGGTGTTAGAGGTACTCATAATCACCCTAATGATGCCCAGGTGTACAGGAGCGTAAATGAGCATGAGCCAATCCGTGTCAATGTGAGTCTCAAGTGTTTGATTGTTTACCTTCAGATCAGGTAAGAAAAAATGAATCCCAGGTCTTAGGAGTCAGACGAGGCGCCCCGAGGAAGGTGTTAGCACAGGTGGGAGGCAATAAAGGGAGGGAGAAAGGTGAAAACACGATAATAGTCCCCCTCACCTGCTTATCTCTGTCCACCTCACCTGTCCACTTGGCTTCACAATCAGTCCGTGTTCCGTTTTATTCTGCCGTTGAACTAAACTCGTTTCTACTCTCTCTCTCTCTCTCTCTCTCTCTCTCTCTCTCTCTCTCTCTCTCTCTCTCTCTCTCTCTCTCTCTCTCTCTCTCTCTCTCTCTCTCTCTCTCTCTCTTTACGTTACTACTGTAGGCATCAACCTTTAAAATAAAACAAGTAAATGAAGGTTCAGTCACGAGTCTCAAATCACATTCACAAAGCCTCTAAAAAGAATAAACTTCCACAAGAGAAAGAAAAAAAAAACTTTGTCTATATAGTTCGATCGTTCTCCCTAATCTAATTTTACTTGTTCGAGGAGTTTGCACGGCAGGCGGTATTTGGCAGTCAGCGCCCTCTTCCTTTTCACCCAATAGGGACTTATTCTCTTCTTCCTCACTGGGTCCAAAGACTTCCCTATTTTCGCCATTTTGCTCGGATTTGGAAAAGGAGCCAGAAAAAAAAGGGTGAAGGAAAAGGGAGAGTGTTATAAGCATAAAAAGTGACATAAAAAGGTGTAGGAACTCATGCATAAGTAAAGGTGAGAGAGAGAGAGAGAGAGAGAGAGAGAGAGAGAGAGAGAGAGAGAGAGAGAGAGAGAGACCCAGCACACACACACACACACTCAGAAAAGTAATGGAAACCGAGAAACATGGAAGCCTTAAGTGGATGAGTCGGAAAAGAATGAGAAAGAAGAGAAGTAGAAGGAGGAGAAGGAGGGGGAGGAGGAGGAGGAGGCTGGAAACAATACAGAAAACAAATGAAAGATAAAGCAACACAAAACATGTAAGTCGCCCCTCCCGCCTGACATCTATACAGCTCTCGTTTTCTTTGGGCCTGAAACAACCACCTCATGACCCCAACAGAAAATGGAGCCCACTGTATATCAACACGGGGCCGCGGGCAAACGGAGGAGGCATAAGCGCCCTTGGGAACGCCGCGCCGAGGGGTCGAAGTGGCCAACCCCGCGCCGCGTTCACACCTCCATGCAGTGGCCGGGCAAACGGGAAGCCAATTCTTGAAAGTATTTTTGCCCTGGAGCCAATATGTGGGGGAAATCCCTTACGAATTCTCTCTCTCTCTCTCTCTCTCTCTCTCTCTCTCTCTCTCTCTCTCTCTCTCTCTCTCTCTCTCTCTCTCTCTCTCTCTCTCTCTCTCTCTCTCTCTCTCTCTCTCTCTCTCTCTCTCTCTCTTCATTGTTCTAAGCGTGGTAACTCCTTTATGTCTGTATCCTGCAAGCCATTATGCAAAAAAATCTTGTTTACGAAATTCAGGTTCTCTCTTTCCCTCCCTCCTTCTCTTCCTCCCTCCCACCCCATCCATCCTCTGCCCCCTCTGTTCTCCCCTGAATCGACGGTAATCAGTGGGCAATAAGGCAACGCAAACCAGGGAGGGAGGAAGGAAAGGAAGAAGGGAGAAAGACGAGGGAGGGAGAAAGGAGCGTAGCCGGCATAAAGAAAAGAAGCTAAAATAGAAAGGAATGAAAGGGAGGAGGAACGAAGATATAGGGATGCAGGAAGGGAAGATGAGAGAGAGAGAGAGAGAGAGAGAGAGAGAGAGAGAGAAGCATTATCTGCCAGGGACTGATCTTTATAGATGTTTTCGCCCCAGAGGCCAAAACATGCTAACGTGGATAATGAGAGAGAGAGAGAGAGAGAGAGAGAGAGAGAGAGAGAGAGAGAGAGAGAGAGAGAGAGAGAGAGAGAGAGAGAGAGAGAGAGAGAGAGAGAGGCAAATTGACAGATTGGCTTATAAATATGGGCAAGGAAAACCATATAAGTAGCTGTAACATGGAGGTTTTCTACTTCTACTACTACTACTACTACTACTACTACTACTACTACTACTACTACTACTACTGTTACCCCCCCACACACTTCCACCACCACCACCACCAAACACAATGCCTCTCATCAATAACACAAAGATATCACAACACGACGAAATAACGACAGGAAACGGCGACATCCTGCCTCAACTTTCTCTCGATCCATCCGTCTTTCTTTCTCCGCTGGTACATTTGTCTTTCGTATTGGCGGGAAAAATAGATGTATCGTTTGTTGTTAATTTTTTCCTCACTCGCGTCTTCCGCCTGTGAAATTTATGATGGCAGCGGAGAAAAGTGAGTGACGGACTGAGTGAGTGAGAAGAGGAGGGTGATGGTGAATGTTTGAGTGAGTTTGTGACTGAGCGATTGAGTGAATAAGTTAGTGACTGAATGATTGAGTGAATGAGTTTGTGAATAGGTGAGGGATGGAGTGAGTGTTTAACTGAGTGAGTGAAAAGAGGAGGGTGATGTTGAATGTTTGAGTGAGTTTGTGACTGAGCGATTGAGTGACTAAGTTAGCGACTGAATGATTGAGTGAATGAGTTTGTGAATAGGTGAGGGATGGAGTGAGTGAGTGAGTGAGAGTTGAATGTTTGAGTGAGTTTGTGATTGAGTGAATAAGTTGGTGACTGAATGAGTTTGTGAATAGGTAAGGAAGTGATTGAGTGAGCAATTGAATGAGTTAATAAGTGAGTGAGCAGGTGGGTGGGGTGTGTAAGTGAGTGAATCATGAGGGAGAATGCGTGTGCGAATGAGTGAAAAATGCATTAAAGTGAGAGATATTGCCAGGACATAATCCTCATACTAAACTGTTGTAGAAGAATTAAACGTAAATACTGATTACACTGTACAGAGCGACAATGCGGTACTCAGTAATTTCCCTGCTCGATTACTATAAGTATTATCCTTTGTTCATAGTATTTCCCTGAGGGAGCAATGGACGCATAAAGACTGTGAAACACCTATTCATGGACTGCACAGTTTGTTTCTCAGTGTTCATCGTGGCAAGTAGCTTAAAGGCGAAGTGCACATCAGGAAGATGAGGTGCAAGGTCACGTGTGTTTTTACTTTAATATCACTGCATTATATCGTCCGCGGCATAGTGTCTGAGGGTAGAGGGAGAGTTATTCAAAAACATTTTCATATGAATAACTTGTGTCGTAGATATAGCAAATAAGAGAGAGAGAGAGAGAGAGAGAGAGAGAGAGAGAGAGAGAGAGAGAGAGAGAGAGAGAGAGAGAGAGAGAGAGAGAGAGAGAGAGAGAGAGAATGCTAAAACAAAAACATTCCCGTATGCATAACTCGTTTCGTAGTTGTAACCAATAAGAGAAAGAGATTTGAAAACCAAGACATTCCCAGATGACTTACTTGTGGCAGTTTGGAGAAATACTCATGATTAAAGAAGAATATAAAAATTAATATGTGGTTGGCCGCTAAAGGATTTTCTCTAAATTACAAGATTTAGGCAATGATTGATGTGACTTTTATTCGGTTCTAAATTCCTACATTTAATAATTAATGTAATATTCCATCAGCGGAATGGGATGGAAGGGACGGCAATAAAAGAGCAAAATAAAAGTTTCAATACATATTAATTTTATTTTTTTCCTCTGTTGCAACAATTTTCTGTAGGCAAAAAAAAAAAAAATACATGCCAATTCTATTAATTCATTTGTACGTTTATTTATTTTTTATTCATATATCTATTTAGCTGATATCATTTTCATAGAATTAATATACTGTATTCTTTATTTTTTCTTATTTTTTGTATTTTTTTCTTCCCGGGCATCCATCGAGAGAGTCATTCCCAGGACATTCACCAGACCCATTCCCCTGCAATGCCTCGGCGGGCGGGGCCTCGCTTCCCCTTGATCTCACCCCTTCCAGTCCAGCCTCCCGCCAAGAACCCTGCTCGCCTCACCCCCTGGCCATGTATTAGCTCCCTAAATTATAGCCGGTGCTAAAAATACCGTAAAAGTGCTGCATTTGGGCGTGGACTGCCGCTGTGATGAAGAGCTGTGTTGTCAGGAGCCCCGCGGGAAAGTTTGTTCCCCCTCTTAATATACAGAGGTAACTCGACCCATAGAGTAGGAGCGTTTGGTCTTCATTACAGTCGCCATGGCGTTACCAGGGGAGCCGCGCCAAATTCAAATTGACCCTGATACAATAGTGTTTTTGTGCTCTAGGTATCGTCAGCATCTCGAAGAATTACCAAGAGCATAAAAAGATATATTATATCAACATTAGTTTTAATTTCGATTGGCTCTTTTGGTAACAACATGGCGGCTGTGATCAAGTTGGCCAAACAACATCTATGACTGGTGGTAATCTAATCTTCGCTCCGGCGCACAATCATAGCAGCAGTTATGTGGAAGTGGAATCACCACCAAACAATGAAATGTTTGTGTCAAAATAAAACACGACTGAGATGAAAACCGAAGCCACGCACAGCTTTAACGTAAGCCCCGACGCTACATTACATTACAAGAGAAAACCCTATAATGTACTAGTCATGATTACGTTTTTCAAGTTTGTTTTTAATCAGGAGTCCAAGAGAGCATAACAGTCCTCGGTATGATTCATTATCTAGCTGAAGTGGTCACGATACGTAGAAAAA
>NC_066510.1:28851638-28939138 GCF_024679095.1 Eriocheir sinensis | reverse complement strand
TTCTATTCTCCCTCCGTGGTGTCGTCAAAGGCTTACTTCACACTTGTTGCTGAAATGAAATATAGAAGTGGAAATTCGTGTCTCAAATTTTTCTCAGCGATATTGTTGTTTTGCTGTTGTTGTTCTTTCTTTTATTATTATTATTATTATTATTATTATTATTATTATTATTATTATTAGTTGTAGTAGTAGTAGTAATAGTAGTAGTGGTAGTAATAGGTAGCAGTATCATCATGCCATAATTCCACTTGTGAAAGGTGTATTAAGGTAACATGAAGCAAGCACCAGACGCTTCAGATAACCACAACACACGGGTTAGCAAAACATTTTCCTTTGTGTATTTATCGCGCCAGACACGTTCCTTCCCACACGCCTCTCCTCTGTCCGCCGCGTCGGCCAGTCCGCTTTCGTTGCCGCCCCACCTCATCTTGTCTTGTGCGTCAGTATCAGCAATTCTTGAAAAGTAATGTGTTTGGTGTCCGGTGTTCCCTCGACAGCGAGAATTCATGAACTGACCCTGAAGGCTTCTGCTGAAACATCCGCCGGGGCTTGTCTGGGATATTATTTTACTTGCGCAGAAATTGATCGTGATACACATTGCTTTATTGAACTGTTCATCATAACTGGTGATGTAATAAATTCTCAGTAGTCATTCATTTGTATTTATTCACCAAATTTTGATGAAACAATAAAATGTAACGTTATTTTTTTTGGAAGGAAAGTGTCTATAGAGACCTGCTCCAAATAACCACTTCTGCCGAGAGATAAGACGCAACCCGCAAGGCTTTTGTGTGTAAACTTATCTTTTCCTTCACGTTTAAACGAAGCCTTGAGTCTCGGGGGCCGCGTGGGCTGCGGCTGATGTTGAGTTTTGGCGGCGAGACGCGAGAATGCGAGGGCTGCCTCGCCTCCCCGCGTGCACCCGCCAGCCAGACTTTAATTAGCAGCATCCTCGCAACTCACAAGACCGGTCTGTTGATTTTGAAGGCCCGGCAGCCGCTCTTACCTGAATAAAGTTAATTGTCGCTGAAACATTTACTTCAAAATGATATATGTCGCTGATGTGGCGAAAAAAAAAACCACTTGTGTACCAGGGAAAAAATAATTCCTTGGAGTCTGCTAATTTTCATACATAACTACCAGAGACTTAATGACATTTGAATATTATGTAACATCAAGACGTCCCTTTTCTTATACTCTTGTGACGAAGATTGAGCGTTCACTAATTACCGATATCTGTCGTTTGTGAGTCACTTTTTACTCTGATCAAGTTTGTTTCTCGTGTGTTGTATATTTATTTAGCGTCCAGCAATTACACTCCATTGCCGTCTGAGTCATCATTTTTGCTCTCGTGCCTCTTTTGTGTCACGTTCTTTACGGTGTTTGTTTGGTCGTGTTGCTTTGAGATGTTAATTAGTAAGTCACTCAAACAAGCAGCGGCGTTCTTTCTTTCGTGATATATTTACTAAAGCCTTCCGCATTTCCCGGCAAAAGAAAATGGCAGGAAAATGTGTCTTATTTTCCCAGCTTGCAAGGATCACCTCTGACTTTGGTGTAACTTAAAAAAAAGAAAAAGATTGTCTGTTTTTTGCTGCCGCCCAGGAAGTCAGGAGGTGAAGCAGGTGGAGAGAGAGAGAGAGAGAGAGAGAGAGAGAGAGAGAGAGAGAGAGAGAGAGAGAGAGAGAGAGAGAGAGAGAGAGAGAGAGAGAGTTTGACCGCCGAGATAACAAGTCTGGCTTCAGTGGCGTGGACGTACGAGTATGAACGCTGCCTTCACTTGAGCCGCCAAGGTCACGATTCATTTCCTCTCAATTCCCCGTCGAGTCTTTGCGTTTCGGGAATACGTATTGAACTCTGCATGACTGCGTGCCCTCCAACTTTGTGATATTATTCGTTGACTAATTGGAGAGGAAAACAGAGCTGCGGCCATTAATGTAAAATAACTCCATTGGCATCAGAATATAATTTCAGTCAGGTAACATTATCGTGAGCGTTGCCAAGTCATGCAACTTGGTCAGATTAGAAGCAAATGAAGTGATTGTTCCTTGTCGTGGAGTTTTCCCATTATAAACTAACCAATTATTTAGAGTATTTAGTTATGGGCTGTGAAAAATATATCAATAATTAAACTCCAATGTAAGCCCATTAAATTAATTGCTGTATGGAAAATAACGTATTCCAGTGTGATCCCGCCTGTCGTGGTACACACACACACACACACACACACACACACACACACACACACACACACACACACACACACACACACAAACAAACAAACAAACAAGAAAACAAAACAAAAAAACACTAATATACACACAGAACCAAAGAAATCCACAAGAAAACACACACACACACACACACACACACACACACACACACACACACACACACACACACACACACACACACACACACACACAAACACACACACACACACACACAGACACACACACACACACACACACACACACCTCATCCAATAGGGAGGAACTGCAAAGAAGTGTGTGTGTGTGTGTGTGTGTGTGTGTGTGTGTGTGTGTTGGGGGGGAGGCACGTGACATCTTGATAACTCTGATGAGGATGGAGTGTAGGGGCACTATCGGGGGGGGGGAGTGCGTCGTCCTTAGCCCGCACTCCATGGCATGTGTGTCCTGGTACTATCAGACAAAAAGAAGAAATTAGTAAGCAGTAACTTCAAAAACCAGGAAGGCTTTAACAACGAAGAAAATGGCGGTAGGAAATTGCTTTATTAACCATTAAAACCTCCGTAAAACCGTAAGAAGGAGTATAATATATCGTAAGCATTTACACTCTCTCACTATCTGTCTTTCATATATATCTAAATTTCTATACCTTTATCTCAATCTGTCCATCTTTTTCGGCCTGCAGTCCTCCTCCTTGAGGTGCTTTAATCCCCCCCCTTCCCCCCCAGGGTGGCACGGTGCAGGGCGTCACGCTGCTGAACACCTTAAATGGGTCCGCGGCGCACCGAGGCATTATGTACGAGTTGCCCCGCGCCCCGTGCACCCGGCAGGCGTGTGTGCCGTCTGTATCAGTACCTTTACCCCTTCCAGGCAGTTATCGAGCTTATGAAGGTATTTATTCCATTAGATATGAGCATATATACTACCGGAGAATTTAACTCTTAATTAACTCGCTTTAATTGTGTCCATGAAATTATCATGCATTTTTATTTTTTATTTTTTTTTTATTCGTATGCATATATTCGAGAAATTCCTCAGCAAATAGAAGCATTCTGCCGTGGTGTTAGCCGGGGCCCGGGGCGCGGGGCGTCACACAAAGACTGACATATTTCTTGCAAATTTCCGGAAGCAGGGTTCGTAATCTTCTCAAGGGGCTTTGAATTCACAGGATGATGTGGCGTTCGCCTTGATGTGATGGATCGCTGCTGCTTCGATTCGATTCCAGTTGCCAGAGGCCATAATGAAGCCGATGCGTCTCGTCTTTTGAGCGCTGTCTGCGTTGTGTTGTTCTCCATTTACAAGCAAAGGAAAACGTGTGGAAGTGTAAATTGAATAACCTGCACCACAAGGAAGGCGCGTGCACAACACTCCCACAGGTCTGTTTCCCAGGCACCTACATCCGATTGGCCCAGCCTGCCGGCATGCACCGTTGCTCTCCGCATTTTAAAACTAAACAAAAAAAAAAATTTGGTCTCACGCCGCATAATTATCATTGCATTTTCAGCGGGCACCAAACTGAAAAAAATATCACCAAAAATTACGAGGAACGTGTACGCAGGTTGCCGCAAGGTCAACGATCGAGGGGCGTCCCCGCGTCCTGGACACACACACACAGCGCTGCAGAATAATGTACAAGGCGAGGCTCCCACCCGCCTACCTCCTCCTCTTTTTCTTGTGAGAGAGGTTTCGTTTCTTGTTTTTAGCTTGTTTGTCCGGGAAATTCCTGGAAAGTAAGGGGTGCTACCTTAGAGAGAAAGTGTTTGAGAAAATGGTCCTTCTCTTTCTATATAACATTTTTCTTGTTCCCGAATTATTGGCGTTAGAAAGAATAATCCCATGACTCTGTGATTGTGTGCTACAGACGAAGCCTCTTGCACATTTATTCAAGTCAACGTAATCTTTTTCTTGTTAACTGGAGTGCTTCGTGACCAGACGACTTCAAGTGCTGCTAATGGCACCTTTTTCTTCCCATAACTACGCCTTGTGAAATGGGAGACGCGTGGGGGAGTGTAAAGCGAGGCCTCTGTGCACGCTAGGAATATTTGAACTGTCGACCCTTTGCTCCTGTTCCTGTTTGTTGATAACTATTAAACCCTCGTATGAAAAATTGGGGTGGGATGGAAATTCAGTGCATCGTAATGACATATGAAATAGGCTCAGGTAACCTAGATTGTTTTACCCTTATCAATGTAATAAGCCTTTTATGGGCATGTATTTAATATAAAAAAGCCAGCAGCTATTACATATTTCTACTTCAATATCATGTGCTGATCATCGTGGTGATAGGTTTTACAAAGTTGCATTGTATCAGAAAGCTTCATGTGTTAAATTAATGTGCACGTTTTGATTGAAAAATGAATTGATTCGTCAAAATCGTTCTCTTTTAACTAAAAAATGACGCTTTTGCAGTTTATTTCCGCCCGGCGATGCAGGCGAGTCGTCCTGACAACACCGGAGACAGGTGACAACACTGGAAACACGGCAGTTTTGTTTTTTCTTCAAGTTTATCATGCAGAGAGAATCCTCGCCCGGCCTGTCGGGGAGCGTGTTTTCATCCCCGTAACGTGTATTTTCGGTAATGCAATGCGCGAGGCAAGGGCCGGGCCGTGTGTGCCTCAGGGTGCTGCAGTGCTGACGCTGTTATTTGCTCGGCGCTCACACCAATAACAATAAAAGGGCCGCGCTTGTGCTAACACGTCTGTTTACTGAGGCGGCTCCGAAAATAGCAAGTGAAAATGCGGTTTCCTCAAATATCTTCAATGGTGCTGATCTGTGAGGGTAGATGGATCACCCGTCACAATTATTTCCGTCTACTCTCATGGACGAGCGGCAAAAGGCAGCAGAGGTTTTGTGGATCAAACAAAGAACTGGTGACCAAGGAGATCACCCGTGCACCTCCAACGCAAGGAACGGGGTATGACTTTCACGAAATTCCTAAAAATGTAATTAGATAAATGATAATTATTCGAATATATATATTCGAAGTATGTATACATTGATTCCAACGTCAAGCTGAGCGGTGACAGACTAGTGGAGGCCGCCACCCGCGTCCCCGAGCTGCGGCTTGTTGATTCCAGGAACTGAGGATCTGCTCGCGCCAACTCGAATCTCGTCCTCGTGTAACAGCCAAACCAATAATTAGTTACATATAACTTGAATTCCGGTTCGCTGAATTCCTGTTGGACACATTCTGGCAGCAACATGAACACTAAGTCTTTGGTGGCATAGGCGTGAGTGGGCGCTGGTGTAGCATGAATACCTGTGGTGGTGCAGTGCGTGTGCAGGTGGGCAGCAGCGTGAGCCAGGCAGCAGGAGGCAGCGCAGGCCCCGGCAGAGGTGCTGAGTCGGTAAGGCCGCGTTCGTTCTTGATAAGAGGAACATTTGCATTCGATTACGTAATTTTATTGTTCATAAAATGTGTACCCTAAGTTGTTGTTTGTGATATTATTTAGTTTATGTAAATATTTAATCAAGACATTACAAGTGACTGCGAGCAATTGTATCCGAGCATGAATTTTTAAAACACTTAATGAGCTTTGTGGAGTTTCTGCTTAAAGACATGCTGGTTTAAATGGTTATAATTAAACTCGTGCTGCATATTTGATGAGCCAGAACTTGCTAAATTTAACATTTCTAATATATATCGCAGAGAGTGTTTCACTCAAATGCACTCACACACAAAAGCGCTCCACTTCTTTGAAAATACTAAATATTCAGTGCACTCTGCCGTCCAAGTCGTGTATTTGCCGTGGACAGCAGTTAGATGGTGACTTGCTTGCAACAATTACGTTTTGCAGTGCTGCGGGGCGCCGAGCGGGGCCGGCAACTCTTGCAGCACTCATCCCGCGCGGCAGCTGTAACCGGAGGAGAACACTTGCCCCCCCACCCCTCTTGCCCTCCCGACCCACACTCCAGTTCCGAATCTCCTTTCTACAAATCGATTTCCGAAGCGGCTTTGGTGTGTCATCCCCCAGGTGACGGTGATGAAGGCGTCAGCCAAAAAACTTTCCGCTGTGGCCGTGAAATTTACCGGAAAGGCAGCCTCCTGAAGGCCCCATTTGTCACTCGCGGCGCCGGCTGGGCCGCATGGAGTGTGGGGCTCCATTTGAATCTGAAATGAGCGGGACGCGAATGTAGGCGGTGAGGCGGAGGCTGTCGGTGAAACTAACGACGCGTGGCCCGGAGTGGGAGGGGGAGGAGGGACGGGAGACTCTCCGCCTCTGTCCCAGGAGGGGTTATCGAGGATAGTGGATGTAGGTATTAAGGCACATTTGTTACGGCTAGACAGACTATATTCCTCGTGTGTTGAGCATGACCTACACACAGTTGACAAACCGAGAAGGCAGCGTCTCGAGACACAAGATGTTGACTCTGGCTTTTTCGGGTCACGTGTTCACGGCCCCAGGACCATGAATGCATCGCGCGGCAATTGAAAGGTTATAGTTATCCAGACGAGAAGGATGTGCTGCAATATTGTTCAGACTTCATGCTGGCAAAAAGTAATAACAAGAAAACAGGAAACAAAACAAACATTAACAAGCACAATGTTAATACCCCTCCTTGCCAAAATATACTTAGCGTGAGCCGGAAGTAGCCAGGCCTGGGCAATCCTCACGCTGACGCTGCCTCGAGGGACCCGCGCGAGTTACGTCCCGACAAATCATGGATATGTTCCGAGAGTCCAGACCCCGACCGGACGCGACGCCGCCGGAGATAAACACTCTTTTGCACCCACTACTGAATCCCCCTCCCACCCACCCACACACACACACACGCACACACTTTAACCCATTCCTCGTGTAATTTTTTTTATTTTTTTTATTTTTTAGGGAAAGATAAAAAAAAGAGTAGGAAGGAGGGAGGAACCAGCGGTGATGGAGGTGAGGGGCAGAAAGAGATAAGGGGAGGCGCGGGGCGAGGGACACGAGAAAAAACGTAAAATGCGTGACACTGATGGGGGGGAACAAGGCCTTTGGTTATCTAAGCGGTAAATGAACTTCCTCCTCCTCCTCCTCCTCCCCACTCCTCCTCCTCCTCCTCCTCCTCCTCGTCTTCCAATCTCCTTGTGTCTTCCTGCCTTGCATCCTCCCTTGCATCCCTTATCTACATCCTGTTATTCTCTCTCTCTCTCTCTCTCTCTCTCTCTCTCTCTCTCTCTCTCTCTCTCTCTCTCTCTCTCTCTCTCTCTCTCTCTCTCTCTCTCTCTCTCTCTCTCTCTCTCTCTCTCTCTCTCTCTCTCTCTCTCTCTCTCTCTCTCTCTCTCTCTCTCTCTCTCTCTCTCTCTCTCTCTCTCTCTCTCTCTCTCTCTCTAAACACACACACACACACACACACACACACACTCCAATCTTTTCATATATACATTTAATTCTTGATATTTTTTCTCTCTCTTTTTCGCTGTCCGCACTTGTCACGCCCCTAATTCTACCTCCAAAATTTATCTCTCCTCCTCCTCCTCCTCCTCCTCTTCCTCCTCCTCCTCCTCCTCTTCCTCCTCCTCCTCTTCCTCCTCCTCCTCTCAGCGGTCGGGGACACAACTTCACTCGTTGCCTTGCCATTACCTGAGCACGTGAAGCAACTGTCCTGGGGTCGAAGGGAAGGGAAGACGACTATGTGGGGCAGCAGGAGGAGGAGGAGGAGGAGGAGGAGGAGGAATGGTTTGTAGACGTGCTGATGTCGTGTGCAAGTTTTTTTTTTTTCGTTGGTGTTTATGACCCCCTTTTTTTCCCTTTTCTCTATTCCTCCCCCTCCTCGTCCTTTTCCTCTTTTTTCTCCTCTTTCTCCTCCCCTTCCTCCTCCTCCTCCTCTTCCTCCTCTTCTTTATGTTCTTTATCTATTTTATCTTCCTACTCCATCTTCATTTTCCTCTTTTTCCTCACTGAGCTTCCTCCTCCTCCTCCTCCTCCTCCTCCTCCTCCTCCTCCTCCTCTTTTCACTCATCGCCCTCTTCCTCCTCCTCCTCCTTCTGCTCCATCTTTATCCTCCTCATTCACCGCCACATCATCCTTTCTTCATGCTGTTTTTCTCACTCAATCAATCATGGTGAAGGGCACACTGTCACTCCTGTCACAACCACGGCTTTCACCTCCACCGCTCTCAGTCTCTTCCCCAGTACCACCACCGCCACCACCACCACCGCTGCTCTCATCCCCTCCACTACAACTACTGCTCTCATCCCCTCCACCACCACCACCACCACCGCTGCTCTCATCCCCTCCACTACCACTACTGCTCTCATCCCCTCCACCACCACCACCACCACCACCACCGCTGCTCTCATCCCCTCCACTACCACTACTGCTCTCATCCCCTCCACCACCACCACCACCACCACCACCGCTGCTCTCATCCCCTCCACTACCACTACTGCTCTCATCCCCTCCACCACCACCACCACCACCATCACCATCATTAACAAAGCCAATACCAAAAGTCTCACAGCCGCCGGAAGCAAGCAAGCAGCGCCTCTCTTAGCGCCATAACTCGAGCTTTTCATTACGAGCAGAGAGATTCCATTTTTATTGCGATATTCAATAAGTGGCAAATATTAGGTAAGAGAGGGAGTAGGAGAGAGCGGTCCAGATTTAGCCTCTACGCCCAAGGGGAGATAAGGGCGGAAATGCAATGGTGGGGCGCTCCTGCTTCCGACGTCCTCCGGGTCTTCTCGCCGACTTATGAAATGTAATTCAATTTGGTGCTTTCGGATTCCGGCAGGTACACAACGAGCGGCTCCTAATGATAGTGTTATTGCCGGATGCGTTACTGTGTGTTATTAATCATGTTCTCTTGTATCCCGGGGCAGCGGCGGTGAAGGAGGAGGAGGAGGGGCTGTCCGACCTGTCTTGTTATTTCCGTGTGTGTTTGTGTTCCTGCTGGTGCCGTGTTTGTGGCCCTGGTAATGGTCACACGGGGGGGTGGGAAGAGAGAAACAGAGAGGGAGAGGGAGGAAGGGAGAGGGAGAGGAAGAGGAACACACAAAGGAACACACAAAGGAAGAACAAACAACAGCAGACCTGCTGGTCCTTACGAGGTTGTTTGTGACAAGCTACACTAACTATCTAATCAAAGGTGGAAGATGAAGGACAGCAAAGGCGAAGGCTCCTCCCACCCCTTTAAGAGGAAGAGGAAGAGGGAGAGGGAGAGGGAGAGAGGAAGAGGAAGAGGAAGAAGGAAGAAGGAAGGAGAGGAGAGGAGAGAGAGAGAGAGAGAGAGAGAGAGAGAGAGAGAGAGAGAGAGAGAGAGAGAGAGAGAGAGAGAGAGAGAGAGAGAGAGAGAGAGAGAGAGAGAGAGAGAGAGAGTTCACAATTACATGTATACGAGTTGTGAGCTTCATCCTCTCTCCGTTTCTCTTCCTCATCGCTGTTTTTCTTTTTCTTCCGAAGCTGAACATTTTTATTCCGTGTACGTGGCTTTTGTTGTCTTCATTTTCATCGCTTTTTGTTGTCTTCACTTCTCATCCCTTTCCTCCATTCTTTCCTGCGTCCTCTGTCCTTCCGTCAGTGCACTTTGGTCTTTCAACCTTCCCGACCTCGCTTGACCACTCCTAAATATTCTACAACTTTAAGAGGATGACTCACTGTCTTGTTGGGTGTCTCACCAGGGCGATGTAGGAAGTGTGTGTGTGTGTGTGTGTGTGTGTGTTTGAGGATAAGTTGGTTACTATGAATCGTTACGTTTGTTAGATATGTATTCTTTTACTTATCCGCCTGTTACCACTTTGATCTATTTGGAATGTGTGTGTTTTATTCGACAGTTTTAGAGAGTGCGATGGAAATGCGAGTGAAGTACAATTATTAACG
Organism: Eriocheir sinensis; assembly: GCF_024679095.1. NCBI lineage: Eukaryota > Metazoa > Arthropoda > Malacostraca > Decapoda > Varunidae > Eriocheir > Eriocheir sinensis. The sequence continues at coordinate 28,929,132 of NC_066510.1, read as the reverse complement.
TGTCTTTTTTGTGGGTTACTGAGGCTCTTACGCAAAAGGTCTTGAAAATCTATCTCTTACGAAGGTAGATTAAATTTTTATATTGTGTCGAAAGTTCAAACTATTTTTCATTAACGATACAAGTGGCTTAGGAGGCATCTCGTGGCGCTTAAGAAGTCTAGTTACCTACTCAACCTGTATTGTTCCGCACGCTTCCTAGAATTTGGCTATTTTTTATTCAGGGAGTGGCATTCATATTCTCTGTATATATAACTTAAACTCTTTATTTTTAGGAGCAAAGTATACTATAATGAACACTCGAGTCGGGTATTGTCGGGTATTATTTCCATAACGATGAGGCAAGTGGGGAGTGAAGGGTGGAAGGGTCGGGGGGGGGCATACGGGGGCTAGCGGCACGTTGGCATGGTTTCCTTGTAGGGTAAGTCTTCGTTATATAATATCCCTTTTGCGGAGTCTTCAATAGTAAGGGAACATCGCAGTAGAGGAGAAGGAGAAGGGAGGAAGGCGACGAGGAGGAGGAGGAAAAGGGAGGGAGGCGATTAGGAAAATGGAGGGAGAAGGAGGAGGAGGAGATGAAGGGAGGAAGACAAAAGTGGAAGATGGAGGAAGAAGGGAGGGAAAGGAAGGGAAGTGAAGAAGGCGAAAATGGGAAAGGAAGATAAGTGAGAAGGGTTCTTGCGCAAGAGGATAAGAAGAAAAATGAGGAGGAGGAGGAGGAGGAGGAGGAGGAAGAGCAACCTGAGAGAAAGAGTGAGACGAAGATGGAAGATAATTCAAAACAAAATAAAGCACGCGAAATGCAAGAAAGAAAAAAAATACATAAAGACGATCAAGAAATTGTTTCCACATCGGTCGTCCGGGAGGCTTCCAAGTAAGGATTAAAAAAATAACCACCATCAAGAAATCAGTTACCAATAGTTGCTTTGAGCTCAGAACAGACACAACAACAATCATTCTTGACCTCTCTTCTGACCTCTCTTTTTCTTTTTGTCGGAGCTGCGTCTAGGGGGCTTTTTTTGTTGCTGTTTTTGTTTTTTCTCCCTTGAGCTGCCTCCCTATCTTCAAAAATATCCTTATCATTGCCTTTGCAGGTTAGTCATATTCTATAATAAGAGAGGAAGGCGATTTGGAGGATAGAGGGAGGGGCAAGGAGGGAATGAAGAGAAAAAGAGGGAGGCAAAAGTGGAAAATGGAGGGAGGGGGAAGGAAGGAATGAAGAGAGGAAGGCAAAAGTGGAAAATGGAAGGAGGGGGGAAGGAGGGAATGAATAAAAAGAGAGGAAGGTAAAAGTGGAAGATGGAGGAAGAAGGGAGAGAAGGGAAGGGAAGAAAGCGAAAATGGGAAAGGGAGATAAGTGAAAAAGGTTCTTAAAATACTGGTTACTTGGGAGGCGAGGAGGAATAAGGAAGAGTTTGCGATGACGGAATGTGGACACGATAAACCTAAGCCGCTTGGAAGACTTATCGAGTCGAAAAAAGATGACCAAACACCAGCTCGGGCAAGGCAAAGAAAGAGACGAGATGTAGATGACCGAGTCTGCCGCCGGACAAGGTCAAACTTAGCATCCTTATTGGACCTGTTGGATCACCAGAGACGCGACGCACAAAATATGACTCCAGCATACCGAAGTCTAATTATAGCTGTCTTTGATGTGTATATGCAATCACGCCACGACTGCTCATAAAAAGGGTTTCGAAGTATTGGCCGATAGAATCAAACTTTTCAATATGAAGCTTCTCGAGGGTTTTTGATATGTTTCTGAGTTTTATTTCAATTATAACGAGAGAGGGAGAAAGACAGACAGAAACAGACAGACTGCCATATACACAGACAGACATACATTAGTAGTGACCCACTTTTCAACGCCCACTCGTCACCTCTCCTCCCTCATTCCCTCCCCCCTCCTCCCCTTCCCACCTCTCCTCGTCCCATCTTTCTATCCTTCCTAATTTATCACCTGGTCGCCCTCCCTCACTCGTCCCTCTCGACCATTCATACACACGGAAATGGGCCAAGTTTGAGGCTGGTGGGCATAATTGATTGTTATTTTTATCACTGCACTCAAAACTTTGCTAAGGACTGGGGGAAAGGAGGAGGAGGCAAAGGGAGGAAGGCGACGAGGAGGAGGAGGAGGAGGAGGAAAAGGGAGGAAGGCGATTAGGAAGATGGAGGGAGAGGGGAGGAGGAGATGAAGGGAGGAAGGCAAAAGTGGAAGATGGAGGGAGAGGGGAGGGAAGGGAAGGGAAGGGAAGGGAAGGGAAGGGAAGAAGGCGAAAATGGGAAAGGGAGATAAGTGAGAGGGGTTCTTGCGCAGGAGGATAAGAAGAAGAAAAATGAAGAGGAGGAGGAAGAGCAACCCAAGAGAAAGAGTGAGACGGAGATGAAAGATAATTCAAAACTAAATAAAGTAAGCGAAATGCAGGAAAGAAAAAAAATACATAAAGAGGATTAAGAAATTGAGATGGAAATGAGAAGAGAATTAATTCCGGCTAAGAAGAAAGAGAAGTAATTATTTATAGATGGCGGTGTCTTATTTAACTTGAGAATGGCAACAGAACGAAGAGATGAAATATAAGGAAGCGAAAGAAAGAAAAAAAGAAAGAAAGAGACAGACAAACCGACCCACCGCCAGAAACAGAGAAACAAACGGACAGACAAAGCAATAGAATAAAATAAAAGCCCACCCTAAACATTTACAGGCGAGCAGTTAGTATGGAGATTGAAAAGATATAAAAGCCCGGGGTAGTAAGAGAAGCCAGAGAGCCGCCCGCCATGTTGCCACTCCCGCGAGGAAGGTAAAGTACGAGAACCGTTTTCTTTCGGGATTTCTTTTTAGTCTCGAGTCGCCGCCGCCGAAGTGACTGTAAAAGGAGGGAATCTGCGCCTCGACTTCCAGAGATCAGCAGAGACGCCGAACTTGCCTCGTAAAATATATGTACATGAGAGGGCCACTGTCTCGTAAACCTAACTGGCCACTCCCGACAACCTCTCTCTCTCTCTCTCTCTCTCTCTCTCTCTCTCTCTCTCTCTCTCTCTCTCTCTCTCTCTCTCTCTCTCTGTTACGTGGGAGATAATGAAAACGTTCTCGTCATAGTAACAAAGGAGAAAACTTGGTCCCGCGTGTGTGAGAGCAAACGCATCATGTGTTTTAGGGAGAAAATGGAGCCGTGATTGTAAATAAGAAAACGGGACCGTAAGCCCGTCAGAGAAAATGGGTTGTAGAAGACGGACGAGGAGGCGATGGGCGTTTGCTGGAGGCGCCCGAAACGGTGTGTGTCGTGTCTTCGGGGTGAGGGGGGTTCGGAGAGGGGCTAATAGGGAGAGGGATGACTGGGTGAAGAAATGTTGATGAAAAGAGAAGTTGTAATGGAAGTTGTGGTGTTGAATATCATCTGTTTTTGTTTATTATGTTGTTGAAGCAGTAGGAATGAGTAAATAGTAGTAGTAGTAGAGTAATAGTAGGAGGAGGAGGAGGAGGAGGAGGTGGTGGTGGTGGTGGTGGTGGTGGAGGCGAAGGAGGAGAAGAAGTAGGAGGAAGAGTAAAAGAAGAACGTGTTAATGTTATTGTTATTGTTCTTTTCCATATTTTTTCTTCCTCCTCATCCTCCTCTTTTCCTTCTTCTTCCTCCTCCTCTTCTCCTTCTTCTTCTTCTTCTTCTTCATCATCATCCTTTGCTATTGTGTACAGAAAACCGGTAGCAGAAAATTGGAAGGCAACCGAATCAGAAGAAAGAACAACAACAACGTGACATAATAGGAAAGAGGTGCAATCACGGTGTTAAATATCTCCCCTTTACGTTTTTTCCTTCACGTCCTCTTCTTGGAGTGCGCGCCGCTGATAGGGCTGATATAGTAGTGCGGCCGCCTCGTTCCCTTCGCTAATGTGGCAGTAACAGTTGTATTTACTTTACCTTCCGTGCGACGTGTATGGCAAGGAAACGACAGCCAAGTAATGTGAGTGTGGGTCTAGAGGTGTTTGTTGTGTTGTACCCGTGTGTAGGTGTGTGTGTGGAGGGAGGTGTGTGTGTGTGTGTGTGTGTGTGTGTGTGTGTGTGTGTGTGTATATGTATGTGTGTGTGTGTGTGTTTATCTTGTATTACTGTTATTTCTTGTTTTATACTCGTGTGTTTGGCCGGGCGGTTATGGGTAAGTGTGTGTGTGTGGGGTGGGGGGGTGGAGGGGTATTCCTTTATGTTGTATTACTCTTTTCCCTCGTTTTATAGTCCTCTGATTTACTTATTCCAGGATGTATAGACTTATTAATTATTGCACTACTGGATGTAAAATGGACGGGGTATAAACGTCGTAGTGACAGGCAGCGAACATTAAAACGGCTTTGTGTCTGTGGAGAAGGGACTGAATGGACTGTAGGATGGAGTAAAAAAGAATCCAGTTGCTCTTTTATTGTGTTGCAAATTGTGTTTAAAGGAAAATAGTTTCGTTATTTCTTGATTGATAGTTTTCCGTCACTATACTCTAAACGTGTGGCGGGGGGGAGCGGGGAGTGTGTGTGTGTGTGTGTGTGTGTGTGTGTGTGTGTGTGTGTGTGTGTGTGTGTGTGTGTGGAAAGGACGCCAGTATTTCCCAACACAGAAATGCTTTACCGCATCAAACAATTCAGTAATACTTGCATCATATATTGTTATTATTATTATTATTATTATTATTATTATTATTATTATTATTAATATTAATATAGTAACGGTGTCAATATTTGCTGTTGGTTGATGTTTTTTTTTTTCTTCGCCTTCCTTTCTCATACTTTTTTTTCCTCCTCCTCCTCCTCCTCCTCCTCCTCCTCTTTTTCTTTTCGTTATAGTAAGATCACCTCCATCATCATCATCATCAGCAGCATTATCAATAACACTGAAAATAAACCTTAATTTAGTGCGTTTAAGCTGGAGGTTTCATGAGGTGGGGGGCACAGGGGGGGGCGGGGCGTAAGGAGGGGTGTGTGGGTGATGATGGCGCAGGTTAACAAGGTGTGTTTTGGCTGAGTCCTGCGGCGGCGGCGACGTCGGCGGCTTCTTTGCTCGTCCGCCGCGGCACGAGAGCACCTTATTAGTCTTCAGCGAGGTGTGTAAGAGAGGCAGTTGTGTTTACGAGCTCGTTGGAGGAAGCATGAGAACGCGTGTCGTCAAGGCAAGACGTGTGGCACTCTCCTCACCCCACTTGACCCGCCTCGAGTCATATATAAAGGAGTTTCCTGCGTTCTTTTCTTTTATTTCTTTCAGTGGCTCAGTTTTGTTTTGTTGTGTTTTATGTCATATTCCCCAGCCTTATTGTTTCTTTGGGTCTTTTACTTCTTTTCCTTCCTTCTCTCTTCTCTTCTTTCTCCTCCGTGTGTTGTTTTTTCACATCATCGTTTCCATCCTCTTTCCTTTACTTTTTTCCCTGCATGCATTTTCTCATCATGATCCTGTAATGCATAAACCAAAGGAGTCAAGAATATGTAAGTTCAATAAAGCTCTGAAAGCCATGATAAATGATCCCACAACACACACACACACACACACACACACACACACACATACACACATCCACGCAAAATGACCTCACTTGCGCCATAACTCTCGGAATCTTGAGTTATTACACCCACTGCCACGTCAAAAAAGAAGTAAAAAGAGAAAGAGACCTGAGCGTTTCTCTCGTGCAAGTTCGCTTCTCAGTTATAAATATCCCTCCGTCATTCCACGCTCTGTTTCCGTTGGCTGTGTTATTTCCACGGACCGTTCATCCACTTTTTTGCTGAATATTGGCTTTTTGATATTAGCTTTTCATTATGTACTTACTTTTTTTTATTTTCTGTTTTCCTTTCCATTGTTGTTATTTACTCTTTCCGTGACTCTTATCTCTATCTGTCTATTTTTTCTATATTTTTCATTCACTTTTTTTTACCTCATATTCACTCTTTAATATTTCCTTTTCATTATTTGTTTAGCTTTTTTTATTTTATTTTTTCCCTTCCCTCTTTCTTATTTACTATTTCCGCAGCTTTTCTTCTTTTCAAATATCGTTTATTCATTTATGTATTGCATATTCACTTGTGTCATTACTCTTTCCATTATATTTATCACTTTGTTTTCTGTTTCTATTTTTTTACCCTTCCCTTATCGTTACTTACTATTTCCGCAGCTTTTCCTTTATACAAATATCGTTCGTTCATTTATTTATTGCATATTCACACTTTGATGTTACCTTTTCATTTTCAAATTTCTTTATACTTGTTTTTCTCCTCTCCCTTTGCTCCTCCCTGACAAATGCTTCACTCACTTTATGCTGTGTTTTTTCTCTTATTCAGATATATTTTATTCATTTATTTATTGCATATTCACACTTTAATATATTACCTTTTCATTATACATCTCTTTTCTGAAGTTTATACCTTTCCTTTTTTATCTCCCTCCCTGCCATCTTACTTCACTCACTCTTCCGTAGCTTTCCTCTTACACAACTATCGTTCATTCACTTATTTATTCCATATTCACATTTTAGTATTACCTTTTCATTTTATATTAATCTTTTTTATATAAATTTTAGCTTCCGATACTGCTCCTCCCTCCCGTAGGTTGTATTATTTGCATATTCATACTCTAATATCACCTTTTCATTTTACCTTTTTTCGTGTTTTCTCCTATTCTCCTATATGCCATCTTTCTTCCCTTGTATTTGTTGGTCACGCATGTCAGTTCTGTGTTCCCTTGTCATCGGCAGTATACAGGAAACGCGCGTGATCGTATTTCACTTCGCTCGTTTGTCATCAGTTTCTCCGCCAAGGCGATATATAACCCATTCTATTTGCTCTCGAAATATAGCTTGCCATTTTCACTGTATTCAAGACTACACTATTTCTCTCTCTCTCTCTCTCTCTCTCTCTCTCTCTCTCTCTCTCTCTCTCTCTCTCTCTCTCTCTCTCTCTCTCTCTCTCTCTCTCTCTCTCTCTCTCTCTCTCTCTCTCTCTCTCTCTCTCTCTCTCTCTCTATCTATCTATCTACTTATCTATCTGTCTGTCTCACGTTTGCTTTACCGCAGTGCCACTCCAGCATTTCACAGCAATGTCGTTATAATGTAATGTCATGGCGTGGCTCGAGGCACTGCATGCAGATGAGGATCAAGCTTAATAATCTGCGAGTCATGTTTTTCACGTGACGCGCCATGCTCAGTGCGAGGCGGCGGCCGCAAGTGGTGGGAATGATGAGCAATGTTTCTCTGTATTAATTAAGTCTTTTCAGCGGCTAGCTGTTTTATTTTTCCCGCCTCGTCGGTAAAAAGAAAAGAAACAGAATACAAAAAGAGAAATATATACTGAAAGGGTAATAACACATGCGAAAATAAATGAATGAACGATATTTGAATAGGAGAAAAGCCACGGCAATATTAAACAGAAAGAGGGAAGGGAAAAAAAAGCTAAACAATTAATCAAAAGAAAATATTAAAGAGTGAATATGCAGTTAAAAAGTGAATGAAAAATATAAGAGAGATAGACAGATATAGATTGCATGCATGTTATTAAAAGCGCTACTGACCAAGATGTTGAAAAGACAAGTGATTAGTCGTTCAGGGATGCTTTACAATGTTCCCAGCTCGTCACATGACCTTTCCAACGTCTCAGAATTGTCACGTTACTCTATATCTTTCAGGAAGTGTTGGTTACTAACATAAAGGAGTGATTATTCGTTTACATACAGTGTCACTAACCCGTCACGTAACCTTTCCAACCTTTCTACAATGTCACTTTACTTTCCTTATCTTTCTGGAGGTTTTGGTTACATAAAAAAAAAGATTGAGTTGTCGTTCAGGGAAGTTTTATAGTGTCCTTAACCCGTCACGTAACCTTTCCAACCTTCCTGCAATGTCACGTTACTTTTCCTATTTTTCAGGAACTTGTGGTTACTTTTCTTACCTTTGGGCAGTGCAATCCATCACCATCTTTCATCCTTTCAGGGCAGCGAAGCGGAGGGAGGAAGGGAGCAGAGGAGAAGCCATCACGTCCACGCCAGCAATGTGAGTACCTGGATTTATGTCTACGTTGGTTTGATTTCAACTTCGCCTAGACACGTTTTTTTTTCTCTTTTTTTGCTGGCGCGCTTCCTCTTACTCGGCTGCTTTCTATTTTTTTTTCTTGTGGGTTAACTGTCATTCTTCTCGGTGGTTGTTCCTGAGTTATGTCTTCAGTGGTTTGTGTTTAGCTCCCGCGTACGTCAGTTTGTTTTGTTATGATCCTCCCCTCGACATGTGTGTGTGTGTGTGTGTGTGTGTGTGTGTGTGTGTGTGTGTGTGTGTGTGTGTGTGTACCCTCCTGTCGCTATGTCGCTGCTGCTGCTTCCTGGAAATCGTGTTATCTGTGAACACTCCCTTGTGACCTCTCTTTCCCTTCCCTCTGAACCTCTTTTTTCTTATTTTATTTTTGGTCAGTGAAGGTCATGTGTGGTCGTGTTATCGTTGTGAACACCCTGGTGACCTCTTTCTCCTTCTGTTCGAATACCTTTTTGTTTCTTCGGGTCAGTGAAGATCATGTGTGGTTTTTGCTGCGTGGGTCGTCGTGTTGTCGTTTTGAACACTCCCTGGTGACCTCCTTTCCCTTCCCTCCTGATATTTCTTTTGTTTCTCTGGGTCACTGAAGGTCATGCGTGCTTATGTCGCTCAGGTCCGCCGAGTGGGGAGCATGAGAGCGGCCTCGTGGACAGGAACTTAAAGGGGATATATGAGGAAGAACTCGCGGATGAAATCGTTGTGCGTAAGAGGACGGAAATGCATGGGAGGCAATACCTGACTAAACTTGTGACTGAGGGAAGTGGGTATGAAATTTATGTATCGAGAGAGGACGTGAAATAACTCTTTGCATAGCGAGGGGAAGCCGGGAGATCTATACTCCGAGCTGCGCGAGTGAAGCCTGGAAGGAGAGGGCGGTGCACTTTTTGAACCTTTAGATTTATTGTAAGACAGACGCATGGGCGGGCGGGTGGGTGAGCAGGAAACAGAATAGAAGGAAGGTACAAGGGAGGGAAAGTTGGCGTAGGCGGAAAGGATCACAGTAGAGACTCAGGACAGGTTAGGAGCGAGATAAAAAAAGGTAAATAATAGGTGTGTTTGGCCTGACAGGTACGTTTGGTAAGGGTGAGGGTGAGTCATTGAGTGAAAGGAAAGGTGTGTGCGGTGGAGTGTCATTTCAGGAGTGATTTTATGGAAAGGGATTTTGTCAAGGGAGTTGGCGAGATGTATTATTGCTCTCTCTCTCTCTCTCTCTCTCTCTCTCTCTCTCTCTCTCTCTCTCTCTCTCTCTCTCTCTCTCTCTCTCTCTCTCTCTCTCTCTCTCTCTCTCTCTCTCTCTCTCTCTCTCTCTCTCTCACACACACACACACACACACACACACACACACACACACAAACACTCGAGTCTTGGCCAACAAAGAGAGATTTAGTTACGGCGAAGATCCGGATAGTGTGTGTGTGTGTGTGTGTGTGTGTGTGTGTGTGTGTGTGTGTGTGTGTGTGTGTTGAGGGTGTGAGGCAGTCATATAACAAAAGCTGTTTATGTTTTGTCTGGCGTATCAGAGAGAGAGAGAGAGAGACGAAGAAAATACTGAAAACGTTAAATCGTCCCCAGCTTTAACTGTTTGGAAACACTGTGGCCACAAAACAGGTCAGCAGAGAAAATATATGTAAATAAATAAAAAAAAACACTCATAAAACATCCATAATAATAAAACGTAGAATGGCCGAGAGAAAAAAAAAAAGTGGAGGAAGCTCACGATTACCTCAAGGGAAGTCGGTAATTAATCAGTCCTTGCATTTCCCGCAGAGGTTTGAAGTTTTTTTTTTGTTTTTATCTATGCAGCTATGATAATATACCGCATTGAGGAGAGACTCAATTCATCTTCCCCCTCGAGCACAATTCCTTTAAACATAAGTCCCTTATAAGCAGAACTCCCCTTAAATACAGGTCCCTCTAAACTCAGGTCCCTTTGAACATAACTTCCGTTAAACACAGGTCACTCTAAACACAGGTCCCTTTAAACACAGGTCCCTTTAAACACAGTTCCCTCTAAACACAGGTCCCTCTAAACACAGGTCCCTTTAAACACAGGTCGCTCTAAACACAGTTCCTTTTAAATAATGGTCCTTTAAACACAGGCCCCTTTAAACAAAGGTCCCTTTAAACACAGGTCCCTCTAAACACAGGTCCCTTTAAACACAGGTCCTTCTAAACACAGTTCCTTTTAAATAATGGTCCCTTTTAGCACAGGTCACTTTAAACACAGTTTTCTTTAAACAACTTTCATTAAACAGGTCCCTTTAAACTCAACTCAATTTAAGCAACTCTCTCTCTCTCTCTCTCTCTCTCTCTCTCTCTCTCTCTCTCTCTCTCTCTCTCTCTCTCTCTCTCTCTCTCTCTCTCTCTCTCTCTCTCTCTCTCTCTCTCTCTCTCTCTCTCTCTCTTTCAGGTTTAGATGGGGGAAGGAAGAAAGGAAGGAGGGAGGAGGGAACAGAGGCGGAAATGTTGTAAGGGAAGGATAAATAAAGGAAGATGTGAAGGAAAGGAAGGACAGGATGATGTAAAGAGAGAGAGAGGGGCTGATGGTAGATGATAGGGAGGAGAGAGAGAGAGAGAGAGAGAGAGAGAGAGAGAGAGAGAGAGAGAAAGCTAGTTATGGAAGGAAGGAATTAAGGAAAGATAGAGTAAAGACAAGAAGGAGACAAAGGAAGGAAGGAAGGAAGGCGAACTACAGCTAAAGAGGGAATAAGGAAAGGAAGAAAGGCAGAAGGGGACGGAGAAGAGAATAAAGACAGGAATAAGGGAATGAGCAAATGTGTGTGTGTGTGTGTGTGTGTGTGTGTGTGTGTGTGTGTGTGTGTGTGTGTGTGTGTGTGGGTGGGGAGATCATCACTGGTGCAGTTTCATCTCTTTCACACACACACACACCGAGTCGTGATTACCGAAGCCCCGGATACCCGAATTAAGACCTGGTCACTCCACTGCCCGACCCTCCTCGCACAAGAAGAGACTGAGAACCGCGTCCTTGGACCTCACTCTCACTCACACTCACTCACTTTCACTTTTTTGCCAGTAAAAGCCACGCGCTAACACTTGCCTCTTCATAGCTGTCATTCACTACCTCCCCCTCACCTTTCTCTCTCTCTCTCTCTCTCTCTCTCTCTCTCTCTCTCTCTCTCTCTCTCTCTCTCTCTCTCTCTCTCTCTCTCTCTCTCTCTCTCTCTCTCTCTCTCTCTCTCTCTCTCTCTCTCTCTCTCTCTCTCTCTCTCTCTCTTCTCTTCTCTTCCCTTGTTCTCTTCCTCCTCGTTCATCCTCAAACTTCATTATGTTTTTTTTCTTTTTACGTATATCCACCATCCTCCTCCTCTTCCTCCTCCTCCTCCTTCATCTCTTTCCCTCCTCCATTTTTCCTTCCTTCTTCTCTCCCCCTCCCCTTTATATTCCTCGTTCTTCTTTCCGCCCTCCGTTGCTCCTCTCTTGCACTTTATCTTATCCCTGTTTATGCCTCCTCGTTCGCACTATTTTTACGCTCCTTCATAACACTCAGGCTTTTAGTATCTAAGCATCTCCCTTCCTCCTCATCTCCCTCCCTCATCTTCATCTTCCCCCATTCACTGATTGATCCTACCCTCCCCTTCTCTCTCTCTCTCTCTCTCTCTCTCTCTCTCTCTCTCTCTCTCTCTCTCTCTCTCTCTCTCTCTCTCTCTCTCTCTCTCTCTCTCTCTCTCTCTCTCTCTCTCTCTCTCTCTCTCTCTCTCTCTCTCTCTCTCTCTCTCTCTCTCTCTCTCCTTCCCTCCCTCCTTTATCACCTGCTGGCTACCTGCTTATCGTTTTGCCCATCCATCACAGCATCGAAGTAATTTGCGAAGTGGACATGTTGAGCAGAGTGGCATCGCTCCCTTACTTTTGAGGAAGCTTTTGGTGCAGGACTTGTGGAAGGTGCGGGAGATGAAGGAGGCGGGGAGGTGTGGAGGGATGTGTGTGTGTCATTTTAAAGACATCGCTAATTTATTTTTGGAAGGGTGAGAGAGAACGAAAATATATTGTAATGAACTCTGTGTACCCGTATTTTTTTTATAAGGGACTGCGCGCACACACACACACACACACACACACACACACACACACACACACACACACACACACACATACACACCAGTGACCTTTTGAAAGAAACATGAATGACCTTTGCGATGTAAACCTAAACTGGTGGAAGAGGGTCAGGAGAAGAAAAAATGAAGATGAAAAAATAAAGAAAGAAAGAATGAAAGAGGGAAAAAAAAGTTCATATTGAGAATGAAGATGAAGATAAAGTTGATGAATATAAGAAAGAACCAAAGGAGAAGTACACGAACAGGCATAACGATAAGAACGAGGAGGAACACCAAAATCTGAATAGCTCTTGCGGGTCAGGAAGTACGAGGAGGAAAACTAAACAAGGCCCAACCAACAGAAACGTTTTGCCCTACTAAATCACGCGATATTAAGGGTCTGTCCAATAACTCTCAGGGTTTGCATGTTAGAGTGAAATGAGGATGACAGTTAAGCTTGTGAATTACTGGAGTGAGCCGAGAATTAAATCCCTGAGATATTGTTTGTGTTACCAGCGACGAAAATAAGCGAAGTTGTGCGTCATGCCAGCCTTTTAAAACCCCAGGTAAGGCAAGGCGAACCAAATGTGTACATGCTCATTAGTGCAGGTTAGCATGAGGAGAGCAGCGGGAAGGGGACCAAAAGTTCAGATTGTCCTTGAACTCTGACAGAACTTGGCGATGAATTATGAAGAGAGAGATAATGCTAAAAGAAGTGAGAGAGAGAGAGAGAGAGAGAGAGACTTTTATACCAGAATATCTAACGGTCGGTTCTGCAGCTTCTCTGATACATGGAGACTGTCCCTCAAACTCAAGCACTTCCTTGCTCTGTTCGATTCTCGTTTCGTTATTTACGTATTTGCTGTCGGTGTGTTGGTGTGCGGCGTTCCCTCTCTGACTTTGTGATTCTGCTCCTCGTGTCGGTTGGCGGTGTGTTTTCTACGAACTCTGTACACTGCTAGTTGGTGTTTCCTCTGTGTGTTTGTTTGTGTATGCGTGTGTGTGTGTGTGTGTGTGTGTGTGTGTGTGTGTGTGTGTGTGTGCGTGGGGGGCGGGGGCATTTTTAGACCATATAATTTTTACCACTTTTTGTAATGCACATATCATTCCTACCTACACACAGTTTTATCTGCTTCCCTTTCACACACACACACACACACACACACACACACACACACACACACACACAGATAAGCCCACTCACCTGCTGGATTAATATGTGCGGCAGCCTCTGGGAAGCCTTAAAGCTGCACCCGCCCCGCCACCCAGCCCAGGGCGTCTCACCTCGGGCGCCGGCTGTGGAGGCGGCGGAGGTGGTGGTGGTTGTGGTGCCGATGGTGGAGGTGGTGGTGATGGTAGCGCTGGTGGTCGTGGTGATGGTGGTGGCGGCGGTAACGATGGCCAAGCGCTAATAATTAATAATCCGTCTGTGTCGATGCTGCTTGATTTTCTATTTTTAGGCCTCCTCATTATAACTACACCCACCTCATGGCCATTAAAACATAATAATCCCGTGTAAAATCATGTAAAAATCAGGTTGTTGAATGATGTGTTATTTTTTTATACATTAACAAGTAAAATTTTGATTATTTGTGTCATTGGGTACTTTGTTTTGTCCCAGATTGAAAGGGAACGAGGAAAGGAGAGGAGGTACATTAGTGGGGAGAAGAAAAGTAGGGAAGGAGAGGAGCGTCGTAGTGTGAGGAGAGAAGGAAGAGAAGCTTTGGCAGACGAAGAGAGAGGAGGAGGAAGAGGAGAAACTTTAAACAAGCACAGAGAGGAGGGAGAGGAAAGCCTTCAGTAGAATGAGGGAGAGAAGCAAGAGGAAAAGCTTCAGTAGTGTGAGGAAGAGGAGAAACTGAAGTAGAGTGAGAGGGAGGAGGAAGAGGAAATTTTTTTTAGTACAGAGAGATAGGAGGAATCGGAGAAGCTTTGGCAGAGTGAAAGAAGAAAGAGAAGGGAGAGGAGAAGCTTTAGTTGAGAGAGAGGGCGTGACATCTCCCAGGGCCTCCTCTGCCAAGCTCCTGCAGGCATGTCAGGGGCGGAGGGTAGAACGAGAGGACGGTGGCGGGAGGAGAAAGAAGGGAGGGAAAGAAAAAGGATCCCAACAGAAAAGTGAAGATCAATGCCGTGGGGAGAGATTTATGCTGATAGTGCCACAGAGAATGTATAGCTGGGGACAAAGAAGAAGAACGGCCGGGGAGGGAGCAGTGGAGGAAGGGGTAGCGAGGGTGGAGTGGGGAGGGGGTGACTGCGGCAACTTTAGTAGAATATTAAGAGAAACAGAGGTATGCATGTCACGGCGGTGTCTGTTCCTTAGGTGCGGTATAAGAATGTCCTTGTAAGTGATGGAGAGAGAGAGAGAGAGAGAGGAGAGAAAAAGAGAACAAAAGAGAACAAAAAAGAGAGAAAAAAAAGAGAAAGAGAAAAAGAAAGAGAGAGAGAGAGATGTCGTGATCTTAGCCGTTCCATTCCCAGCACGACATTTTTAAGCTCGTTTAATTTCGACGTGTTGAATGCTGTAACATTGTCACGAGGATAATCTTCCTATATGAAATTCAATTAACTAATCATTAAGATATAATTTAGCCTCTCGTGTTTCGCCGTCGTTGTCAGTCACGCTTGCTTTCAGAGGTTCCCCAACACGTCACGATCACAAGCACGCACTGTCATGACTGAGATTTGATTAGCCTTTTTGTTTGCCTCGGAGAGTTTATTTACCTGAGCTGACTGAGTGACAGTGATTATCAACCTGTGCAGTAACCTATGCTTCTTTCTATCGCCTCGGGACACAGGCGATGGATCAAAGCGATGATGGAAAAATGAGGGAATTGGGTAAAGCCTCGTACAGGCATGAAGTGTGTTGTCTGCGAGGCTTGTCATTATGAAGCCATGAAGTGATGCCTGATATTCTCGACGTGTTGTTTGAAAAATAATACGTGGATGACAAAGTTTTACAGTTAGGTTCAGCAGAATGACCGCCGGAGGTGGACAGCGGCTCTTGCGTCATTTTTTATTAGTCGTGAGTGTTGGTTTCATTTGCTGATATAGCTGGGGCGCGCTGATCCTGACAAAGTAATCCATCCCGCGGCCCGCCGGGCGTGTCGCTGGCCGCGGCGGGGACACTCGCTGGGTAAGTCATGGCCGCGGCAGCTCTTGTGAGACATTTTTCAGTATTTGACGCGTATTGGATGCGTGTAGCTCAGTATTCACTTTTTCCTATCAGTATTTATCCATGTAGAAGACTTCAAAGCAGGATGAGCTGTGTAACGACATTTATCAAATAATCGAAGATGTTCTGCGGTGTATCGTGCGGCCTTTGAAAGGCCATCTGGCCAACATCAAAGACGCTTTAACGCTGTACATGTGGCCGTCAAGGGGATGCACGGCGTCTTTGTCCGGAGCCCCCCCTCACGAGGCAGGGCTGTGGCGGCCATCGGTCAGCCGGGCAGGAGGGGGCCGCTGCGTGACGTGGTAAACAGCCCCGCCACACACACGCCCGCTGACGAATCTTGCACATTAATATTTGTGTCCTCAGGAGACTGTACATTAATTCCTAGCCGCAGAATAGATACTCCCCGGCTACTGCGCCTTCCCTCTCATATAACGTAAGTTTTTTGTGGGTATTAACAGCAAAGGACGCAGTATACTGGCCCAGAACACTGCCAGTATGGTTCCATAAAATTCTCTCTCTCTCTCTCTCTCTCTCTCTCTCTCTCTCTCTCTCTCTCTCTCTCTCTCTCTCTCTCTCTCTCTCTCTCTCTCTCTCTCTCTCTCTCTCTCTCTCTCTCTCTCTCTCTCTCTCTCTCTCTTCCTGCAGAGGCCGCGTGATTTGTGACAATAATAGTAAGTGGCGTGAGTGATGTCGCTCTAACTCTTCGTGCAATGCGTGTCCCGCTCGTGGGCGCGTACAAACAAATACATACTGATCGATGTCATTGGGGCACAAAAGCTGTATATAGCCCACTGTATCGCTCATTACGGGCCAAAAATGCGACAATGTTTAATTTCCCCGGACAGTTGTGTGTGTCTGCCCGCCGCGGTGCACTGGGGACCCCATGGCATGACCTGGGCTGCCCTTTGTGACGAGTGGCAACGCCGGGCCCGCCACCCCTGACTGCTATTAACCCCGATCCACCCCCACCCCACCCCCTTCGCCGCCGGTTACTGGGTGGTGCGGGAATGAGTTATGCGTCCCTGTTCTACACGCCGCGCTGCATGATCCCAGCGGTTGTTAATCCCGAGGAGACGCCGCCATTAACACTGATTAGCCCCGCGCCGCGCTGAAGGTGGTGTGGGAGGGCGTCATGCTTCCCTGTTTGCCTACACGACGCTACGATTCGTGCGGCCTGATTTTGAGATGTTGGTTCATATTCTCAAGCGTTTCGGGGCTTACGTACTCACATTTGGTAAGGCTGTCGTATAGGTTGTGAATAGTTTTATGATTTTAGTGATAGTTTGACCAGGCGTCTGCACCTTGTATAGGAAAACGTTCATGGAAACCCGACTAATCTTCTTTGTGGCCTTTGGAAAGGAATATTTTTAGAGCCTAAAGTGTCTGAGAATACTACCTGTGTCTCCAATACTTGATATCAGCGCTTAAAACAAATAGCATCGATGATATTTCAATCCCTTTAAATATCCATTGTTCTAACTCTGGTATGTTATTAAAACAAACCCAAAATTAATGAATTGAACTATTTGACAGTAAAATATATCACCACAGTAATTGGCATGAATCATCTTTATATGCTATTACGTATTTGTTTGTTCGAAAATGCGCACAAGGACTTTAGTTGTGTTTCATTTCTTATTTGCGAAGAGAAAATAAACTTGGTGAGAGACGAGATGATGAAACGAGAAAAGATTGTTGAGACGAATCTATAAATGCGTTTCTAATCTTTCCCTTCAGAGATGATTGAGTAGGAGGGTTGAGAAAGTGTCGGGGATGAGGGAAAGGCTGCAGCGAGAGAAGAGTAGTGACGTGGGTAGGGAAATAAGAAGTGAGAGGGTGAGGTGTGAAGAATGCGTCAGGGGGGAAGGAATGGTCGAAGCGTAAAGAGTGGAGTGGAAGGAAAATAAAGAGTGGCAGCGTTAGAAGATGATATAGGGAGAGGTAAAGTCTGCATGTGTGTGTGTGTGTGTGTGTGTGTGTGTGTGAAGGGGGGGAGGGTTGGGAGGATTAAGTGGAGTGACGGACGAGAGGCAATTTAACGATGATGGTCAGCTCTTGTGTTTGTGCATCCGTTAGAAGACATTTTTTTACACTTCACGATACTCTGCTTCCCGGTGAGTGAGTTAACCATCTTTTTGTCATCGTACCATAGCTCACACCACCACCACCACCACCCCCATCGCTAATATTAAAAGCAAAAAAAAACAAAAACAATAACAACGTCCCTGGCTTCCTGTCTGGGCCCGCACGCAACACACCAGGTCGTCCCTCGGTGCTCCATCACGGGGCCGCCACACGCCTCCTCTCCGCATCCCTCGGAGCAGGCGGGATTTAGGGACACACAAGCGCCGCCCACCAGCCCGCTTCCACACTAAATAATTTTCAGGGGCTTTCCACAAAATTTTCGGTAAAAAAAAATCTGGCAGTAAAGTAACACTGCAACGAGCTGGCCGGCGGAGGGGCCGACTCTCCAGTGCATCCGGGTACCTCGCCGCTGTGTTCTGGGCGCCCTGCGGAAGCGTCGGCCGCGGGTTGTCAGCTTTAGTACTAGTAAATTCATGGTGAGAGATTCATATGTATCAATATTGTAATCTATAAAACTTTCAATCCACACGCAGCGCTTTCTGGAATGTCTCTCCGTTACCTCACTTTTCAACAGTAAATATTTTGGTACAAAGCTGCAGCAGGCGAAAGGTACAAGGCCGTGATATTTATTTGTTGGTGAATACGTAAATTTCCCAACCGCGATCATTGTTTCAACATATTCATATTTGCGGTTGGAAGCAACATTTAGTGCGTGAGATTTCACCTGCTGTTGGATGTGATTGCGTGGTGTGTCACAGTCGGCGCGAGAACAACTGAAACAAAACTGTCTACAGTGACTCGGTGTTTCAGTTCCTGTGTTTCAAGTTACATTCACAGCAGGCCCGGCACACAATGAAAAGTCTGTTTGTTCATCACACTTCCTTAGAAACAAAGCAAGAGTTTCCACTGTCCTCGTCTGGTCGTTAGAGGCAGGGCGGGAAATGGGCCATTGACAGGCTCCACTTCGGGTGTGCCTATCTCTGGTCTTTTCGAGGGTTATTTTCAGGGCTACTATCAAAAACTGGCGCCCATTCTTTCCGTCGTTTTTAGGGGAGGCTTTCACCTGATCCCCTTTATATAAAAAGAATAACTAACCCCTGATGGCTAGCCAATAACTGCCAGCCAGCGCCCTCGTGTCGCGTCAGGCGGAAAGTGCCTTGTTTTAGCGAGGGGAAGTTTTATATAATACGCACGCTTAATTACACACACACACACACACACACACACACACACACACACACACACACACCTGCCAAGAATGTGTAGGCTGTGTGGTGCAGGTGTAGAGGCTATTATTTCTTTATCTTTTGGTCCAGCCTTCGCTCCTTGGTTGTGGAGCTGTTTGGTGGCGCAGGGAATGTTGCTCTCTGGTAACTCGATGGCTAGAGGAACTGGTGCTCACAGATTTTGTTTTCGGTAGAAAACTCTGTTCCCACACCACGCCTCTCCTCATCTAATATTCCCCCATTTTTCGTGGTCAGGTAGTGTCTGCATAGTGTTGGCTGCAGTCAAAATGCCGTACTCTAAATTCATTACACTGCCATGTTTCCATAATATAATTTAAGAAGAAAACACCACCGTAGGCATTTTGACATTTCCTACGTGAATCTTTTTCCTGAAGGAAAGAAAAGTCTCTGATTAACATGATGCAAACTCATTCTCCCCGTAACTACACTCGCTTCGAGTACGGCTAATCATATTTAATGCGGAAAAAAATGTCTACGTTTTTCATGAAAAGAAAAAGTCGTGTTTTTTTCCTTAATAATGAGCTGCATCGTTCTGTTTGAAAATATTCAGTTCCCGGGCACGGCCCTTGGGTTCACAGTGACCAAGGGTTTTCAGATATATTTCAAATTAGTACGATGTCATTCGTTATTGTTGAGACATTTAATGATGTGAAATATTTAAAAAAAATGTGTCGCTATAATAAGTTAAAAACACGAAAATGTTTTCCTTATTTTCACTGTGATAATGGAGAACATGATCCATACGGTGATTTTATGTTTTCAGAAACGACACCTCTTGTTGCCATTGAGCTCCGCATTTTATTGTTTTCCATCCCCGCCAGTGGAGTCAAGCTGCAGGACGGAAGGTGGATTGTGTGGCGGCAGACACAGACCTCTCACCGTGCATGAAGGAGCAAGGCTGCTTCAAGGGAGCGACTTGGACCCTCTCTTCTCCCATGAGCTCGTGACTTTGGCGCTGCCTTACTTAGCCATGCATGGCTGAATCTCGAGCCACGAGACGTAATATTTCATTCACATCTGCTACGCGCCGGCTTTGGCATGTTATGGGCCGCTGTCTAGCTCACAGAGGTCTGTGTGTGTGCTGGTGTGTGATGGAGGAGGCGGGGAGGCACGAAAGGCCAGCTTGATATATGGGTGCTAGGGTCTATATACCTTTACCTGTGTGTTGTATATCCAAACCTGTAGACTACAAAATCCACCTGGTGTGTGTGTGTGTGTGTGTGTGTGTGTGTGTGTGTGTGTGTGTGTGTGTGTGTGTGTGAAATTGTGACAATTTTAAAACTGAGGGTTTTATTTCGTGGCCCAGCAACACGCGATCGTTTTCTGGGTAAATTCCTGGTGTGCTGACGTTTGCCTTGTTCAGATTAATGGATCGGGGTCGATAGTTTTACATGAACTCGCTTTTCGTTTTGAATGTGTCGGAGGAGGGACGCCGCTGGCAGGAAATGATGCCGCTTCTCGCTGAAGGTTCTTGTGTCCTTTGGAAGTCCTGGCAAACGGAAGGTGAGATACAGTGAGCCATTAACGGCTGTCTGCACCACTGAATTCCAAGTAACGGCTTCACTTGTGTATCTTAAGATTGATATATCAAGGTTTCCTGTCGGAATTCGTCACTGCAGAAAACAAAATTTCCCCCATTCAGCCTTGCTGTCACCCCAAGGTTTTACGCTGCCCTTCACATCCGCGGAGGTGATTCGGGTGAATGCCTGCCGACCAAGACCCACCTCCAGAGTCTGGCCTGGGCTCCAGCACTGCCAAGGACACTAATGCTCAAGGGTAGTGGAAATTTATCGAATAAGCCTTCCCCTCCCTGTCCCCTGAGGCCCTGCTGGCCGAGCCACAGACACGCTGCTGCTGCTGCTGCGGCAATGTGCACTCAATCATCAGCGGGACACTTCTTTTTTTCTGGTGCCTGGCCCGCCGTTACAAGCATTTGTCGAAAAATTCAGAACATACTCATGAAACAATGAAATAATGAGAGTGATATATTCCTGCTGCTCGTCATATCACACAATTTTGTTTTTACCAATTGCCATGCATCCACTTTTTTCATCACGGATAGAAACGTGTCTCTTTTTAGTCACGTGAGAAATTCCCTGCGAGTCACGACATAAAATATCGGATATCTGCACACGAGCAATTCGGAAAGAATGCTGCAGTATGCAGCCGACATCAATGATGCTTTTATGATTATTTCATACATTCCTAACATAAAGTGTGTGTGTGTGTGTGTGTGTGTGTGTGTGTGTGTGTGTGTGTGTGTGTGTGTGTGTGTGTGTGTGTGTATATATATATATATATATATATATATATATATATATATATATATATATATATATATATATATATATATATATATATATATATATATATATATATATATATATATATATATATATATATATATATATATATATATATATATATATATATATATATATATATATATATATATATATATATATATATATATATATATATATATATATATATATATATATACACATACATACATACATACATAAATACATATATAAATACAAATACGGGTATACGTATACTCAGCCTG
Organism: Eriocheir sinensis; assembly: GCF_024679095.1. NCBI lineage: Eukaryota > Metazoa > Arthropoda > Malacostraca > Decapoda > Varunidae > Eriocheir > Eriocheir sinensis. Next base: position 28,907,969 of record NC_066510.1, on the reverse strand, counting down.
ACTGTATTGGGAAATTATTTATGGCGTTATTTGTGAATACATGCATGAGTAAGTAGAACACGTTCGTATTCGTATTCTAATGCTGAACTAATATATTCCTTCCTTCCCCCCCCCCTCCTGTTCAGAGTCCCTCCACACCCGTCCACCCCACTGAAACACACACACACACACACACACACACACACACACACACACACACACACACACACACACACACACACACACACACACACACACACACACACACACACACACACACACACATGTTTGTAGATGGAAAGCCACACACGTAGCATCACAGGCTGCAACTGATGACATGTTTACAGCGGACCTGAAAAACCTGAGGCCGCGCCAGGACTCCCACGCGAGGCCCTCACCAACCCCCTCTCACTAACACGCACACACCCACACCCACACACCCGTTTCCAGCGCACACCAAGTAAATTCAGGGGCTTTGTGGTGTTCATGGTCTCGGCACGACAGCACAGAGTAGTATTTTGATTATTTATTGGATATTAATAATGCATTTTATTTTGTGGTGCAAATCATAACCCATTTTAAGGAGTGGAAGGAATAGGAAGATGAGGACGACAAAAAAAGGTTAAAAATGAAAGAAGAGGAAGATAAACTGAAGAATAACGTTTTAAAACGGAAAGTGAGAATGGAGAGGAGGAGCAGCAAGTGGAGGGGGAGGGGGAGTAAGACGAGAACGAGAAGGAAGAAGGAAAGGAAAGTTGGCGGAGGTAAAGAAGACGGAAATGGTTCAGAGGCAGACCTGGAGAATGAGACAGAAACGGAGAAGGAAAAGGAAGAGCAGGAGAAGGAAGGTTGGCGGCTGAAGAAAAAAAAAAGAAAAAAAAACGCCAAGTGAAGAGTTGAAGGAAAATAAAAAGAAAACGAGTAGGAGAGAAACGAAGCAGGAGAGAAAAACGAGTAGGAGGAAAGGAAGGATACGAAGAAAAAAACAAAAGAGGGCAGTTGAATAAGTATGTGGTGTTCTATGCACAAGCACCAGCATCAACAGCACACTCACACAAAAGCGCATGAAAGGAGGATAATGGAGCGGAAGTTTGTCATGGTCAGGCATGTAGGCAGGTGAGTGGCCAGGTGGGTGGGTGGGTGAGTGACTGGGGGGTGGGTTGGGGGGGTGAGGTGGAAAGCGCCGCCACTAAACACGTCTCGGTCATGTATTCTCGCGCAAAGGGAAGCAGAGAAAAGATCGGCGCACGTATTCCTGTATTCCTGAAGGATCGTGGCCGCGTGATGCTTATGACCCGGGAGAAAAGCACATCAGAGGAAGGAGGCAAAGGATGATACATGTTCCAAAGGCTGTCAAGTCGCCATTTTCTTCTTCTCTTGGAAAATTGTCTTCTGATATGAAACTTTGCTGCTGACTGAAAGCAAAGATTAGTGAAAAATATCAAAGGAAAAGCAAGAAAAGTGTAATAAGAGAATATGACTGAAGACAAAGTGTGTTATTTAATTAAGGCTGCCAGGTCACTTTTTTCTCTCCTATGTGATATTAAGTACGTCCATCACAGGGAAAAGAGAAGGAAGAAAGTGCTCTAAAGGATGATGACTGAAGATTTTGTACGTTATTATATCTTTTTTTTTTCTTCCCATGTAAAATTAAGCACTTCCATTACAAGCAAAGGAAAAGGAAGAAAGCACGGGATGGGAACGATGACAAGAGGCAGCAAGCGTTTCGGCTGTCAGGTGGCCATTTTGTCTTTCCGTCTGATATTAAGTTATTCCATTTGAAACGCTTTAATTATCAGACCGTGTGCGGACGTGTAGCTCGCCGCCTCCCGCCCCCGACCCGCCCTGTCGCTGTTTAGTCATGCGATGTGATGATAATGGTCGTGCCGCTCCTCGCTTTATTGCCGCTCTAATGACGTAAACACCGAATTGGCCGGTGAGTAAAAGTCATAATTGAATGCTTTGCAGCGACTATTAAAAGTTGAGGGACTCGTATAAAGTTCTCAAACGCCGCCTCTGCTCCACCTCGCCTCGCCTCGCCTCACGTCTCCGCCGCCACCACCACCACCTCGCCTCACCTTACATCACGCGCTGCTGCAACATCATCACAACCACCACTACCACCACCTCCTCCAACTCACCACCACCTCACGCTCCGCCGTCACCACCTAACCTAACCTGCGCCGGCTGCGCAGGTTAGGACCACACCATTCGCCACCACCACAGCAACAGCCACCGCGTGTCCCCAGACTGCCAGTGCGAAAACTTGCTAATCGCCGAGGACCAGTGAGAGATTTTTATGCAGTCTTCGCAGCGCCAGACCTCTGCCAATTTACTCCACCTAAAAATAGAAAAAATGGCACACGCACGAGGAAGATAAAAGAAAAAAAGTAAAACATCTCAGGTTAACAACGAAGTAACTTTACCTCCACGTGAGGCTTTAGTTCTTGTGGGATAAGGACGGGGGGCATGAGAGGAGAGGCTTGTGAGAAAATAAAAAAAGAAAAAACGACGGACATCAGCTGTTATCTGTTATCCCGCTGGCGTGATGCGAAGGGAAGGAAGGGAGGAAGGGGAAATGGAAGGGGAAGGGAAGAAAGATTCAGTCCGGTTGAGGAGAGAGAGAGAGAGAGAGAGAGAGCAACACGTGTGACATCTCCCCGCAGCCTTCACCAACAAAGAACACACCGAGCTCAGGCGTCTCTCACAAGGGATAGCAATCCTACAAGTCGAATTGGCAGCCATACTCTGGGCACTATTCCACGCCACACACCAGCCCCACACCAACATTATCATAAACTCTGACTCACTATCCGCCCTCCAGGTGTTCCAAAGTGGCAGTATTACTAACAATAAGCGACTCCTAACTTTTATCTTCTTACAAGCTGGGAGACTTGCATCCTATGGCAAGCATATTTTACTGCACTGGTATACCAAATTCCAAGTCATGTCGGATTGGCAGGGAACGAGAAGGCGTGTCGGGCGGCCAACCTTGCACGGACCTTGCCTAACATCACTCTGAATATGGCACCGAGCTGGGCCACAACTCAGCGAACGCTCAACACCGCCGCAGCCAATCTAACCCGCAACCATCACCAAGACCTCATAAACCAAGGATCCAGCTCAGCCTCCTGGTATAGGACCGCCACCAACTACCAGCTTCTCAACGTCCTACCTTCCACCCCGAACGCCATAGTAACTCGGGTGCGCCGCCTTCGCCTCGGATTTCCAACATTCGCTGAAATCAGCAATAGAGAACCTGGCCCCTGCCCTCTGTCTCGACCCGCAACAGGACCCGCTGATTAATTACGTTCTTGAATGCTCAGCAGCAGAGCTCCTCCATCCCCCCGGTCTACCTGCTCCTTTAGACGAAGTCATGGCTCGGCAGCTGGCTGCTGAACGTGTGGCCAGCACTCCTGACTCGGAGATCGCAAAACTCGTATATTCATACCCGCTACCGTAAGAAAATCCACCTAGCAAGCCTTCTCAGACGGGCTCCCCCATAGCCCGTGCTCCCCCCAGGGAGTAAATATTAACGACATCTCGCCCCACCAAGAAGCCTTATTACACTCGCCCCTCAGAAGCTCCCTCGGGAGCTCACCGTCGGGCGCGGATGCCTGCTGCGCCGCTTCCTATTGTGAGGAAGAAAAACTTGATCAGAAAAATATTTGACTAATTTTGTTTCGTATCTTTCTCCTTCCTTCTGTCGACAATGAGTTCGTGTAAAGTTGGATAACAACACGAGTATTGCCTAAGGACTTACAGAGGATAATATTCTTGCATTTGTATTAAGACCCGACAAAGAGGATTTATTGTTCATTTTAATTCGCATCTAATTCGCTTTCATTTAATACTACTGAAGAAGTGCTCGTCCTGCATACGCGTAATACCACTTAATCCGTCTCTGGTTTACTAAGAAGAGAGCGGACGAGGTAAATGCACTGCACGGCCACAGCCTTAAGCTGGGGGGGGTGGGGGGTGGGGGGTCCAGGTGAACACAGGAAAGGACAGGTGTGTGCAACAGTCTCTTGTCGACTAAAGAGATGTCACAAGCAAAATTAATAAATGTAAAATAGAATGTCTTCCCTCTATAATGTTCTTCGCTTTTATATCTGTAGTGCAACATATATGCCCGTCCCTTTTTTTTTCTTTTTTTTTTAGTTCATAACATCTGCCTATGTCCTCTACGTCATCATCGTTAATTAAGTTTCATCACCAGCAAAAATTATTAAAATGTAAGGTAATTATTTTTCACCATCTCCCTTTCCTCGTTTCAACTGCTTCCCTCCATCCCCAACAGGTGCGCTCGATCGGAACTGCATAACACCTGCCCTCCTGCCGTGGCACATCATTACTCATCCCGTCTGACTCGTGCAAGCTGCGGGATGAGTCACAGCAGCAACTCGCCTCGCCTTGCCTCGCCGCGCCTCGCCTCCCCCGTTGCTGCCTCTTGCATGGCCTCGACGCCTCACTGGCTACAAAATTAATCAAACTCTCCTCCCTGACACGGCCCCGCGCCACGTACATCCTGCGTCGGTCCTCGTCAGCCGCGGCCGCAATATAACTCCCAGACTTGTTTTTTTGCCGCACTAACACACACTCTTTTTGCCCTCCAGCGAATCACCTGCCTCAACCAACGCAATACTTTTACCCACTAACACCAACACACACACACACACACACTTGCGCGCACACACACACACACACACACACACACACACACACACACACACACACACACACACACAGAGCATCAATCTTTAAAAGCACCACCACAGCCTCCACCACAGTGCCCTCAGCGACGGCCTCGTTGCTTCCCTCCTGAGCACCACTCGTTTGCTTTCTTCCGTTGAAATTTTCAGTTTATATTCTCACATTTCGTGCGCCGTTAGAAAAGGATGATAGAGCGGCCGACACGCGGATCTCACTTGACGGCGGAGGCTAAGGCGGTGTCAAAAGCGAATTAATTTACCTGCCTCTTTTGTACCTGGTTTTCGGGTTGTCTCGTTTCTTATTCTCATTTGTTTTCTCTCTCTCTCTCTCCTCTCCTGCGTTTCCTCCCCTCCTTGTTTTCTGCCTGCCTCCCTTCCTTCCATGGGTCCAACACACGAGCGCCAGAGGAAAGGAGGGAGGGAGGAAATGAGGTTTTGTAAGGAGCAAAAGAAAGAAGTGTGGGATATTAAAAAAAAGTAGATGTGAGTTACGTGAGAAGGAAAAACTGACTGGCGACAGGATGCTGAAAAAGATGTCTGTTGGAAAGAAAAAGAAAAGAAAAGGAGGAAAGTAGACACGTTTGGGAGGGAATGAAGGAGGAGAGAAAAAAGTAATTTATAAGAAGAAGAAATATGAAGAAGAATGTGCGGCTGAAGGAAGGTGGAGGTGAAAGAAAAATAAGTGTGGCGCAAGGACGGAGGAAAGAAGAGTAGTATTGTGGACGAGGCAAGGAGGAGAGGAGAGGAGGAAAAGGAAGAGGAGGAGGAGGAGGAGAGGTGCTTAGCTTAGAGGGAAGAAAGGGAAGAAGGAAAAAAAGTGCGAGGGAAGAGGTAAGGCAGAACATAAAGTGAGGAGTATACGTGGGGACGGACAATAACGAGGCAAGTTTTGGGGGTCATTTTTACCGAGAAACGCCGCCGCGAGGAAGGTGGAAAGGGAAGGATCGTCTTGGACTCCCACTCAGCGGCTCTCACGGCCACTCCCACTCCTCTCCTAAGGGTCTCCACACACTCCTTCCACGTCTATGGCGGTGCTGCACAAACAAAGGCGTCCGTCACAAAACTCTCCCGCCCTCCCAATACATATATATTTTTTTCTGTTCTGGAGAGAGTCAGTTGGGAAAACGTTTGTTGTGTCTGAAAAGGAAATACTGAAGGAATGATGATGTTTGGACGTGATGGATAACTGTTGTAGTAATGAGGGCAAAATTAACAAGAATTGAAGTCAAGGTCGGTATTCGCCCGCCCGATATGTGTTTTTCTTGGCTATGATATTCAGTTGGGGAAGCGTTCGTTGTGTCTGAAGAGGAAATACTGAGGGAATGATAATGATTGTTTGTGATGGATAATTTTTCTAGTAATGAAGCTAAAACTAACAATAAATGAAGTCCACGTTGGTATTCGCCCTCCCGATATATATGTTTTTTTCTTGGCCATGATATTCAGTTGGGAAAGCGTTCGTTGTGTCTGAAGAGGAAAAACTGAGGGAATGATAATGATTGTTTGTGATGGATAACTCTTCTAGCAATGAAGCTAAAACTAACAATAAGTGAAGTCCACGTCGGTATTCTCCCTCCAGCACTGTCCTTCCCAGCACTAATACTTGCCTTCGTCGGCCATGAGGTAGAGTGTTTGTGAGGGCATTACGCGGATGAGATTACATGCCCAGCTTAAGTTATCCGGTTCAATCAGCACCACACAGCCGTCGCAGCACATCGAAGCACTTATAAATCTCAATAGAAAATAAAAATAAGACATAGCCGTGAAAGGTAAAAGTGCTGGATAATGTAAAATGTTCCGCCGCTGCGTGTCCGAGTGGGTGGCGGCGGGTGGAAGAGGGCGGCCACCCGACGCTAAGCCACCCGCCAACCCACCGCTCCCTCACCGCCCCTCCCTTTATTGCGACTAGAGAAGAGTGAAGATGTTCGACCAAAAATAATAATAATAATAATAAGGATAAATGTAGTGATAATAATAATGGCGGGACGCTAGGAAATCTCTTTATTTTTTTCTGAATCTCCAGTCTGACGCCTTCCTAGCCGGGTCGCGGCCTTCGAGCGAGAGGAATGGGGAGAAGTTTTGGAGGCGAGCCGCCGCGTCGATGTGCCGCCAGACAAAAAAAACTTCGCCAGTAATGGAACAACTTGTCCAGGCTAAACAGGCGAACACAATATTATTACTCCTTAGCATCTAGATCAATTATTTTCTTTGCCGCGGTAAATGTTAGCCATCACATCTTTTTTAGAAACCATTTGAAGTCTCCTATTTCTAAGCTCTCCAGAAAGAGTTTCAGGAAAGTTGAGAAACATTTTATGTTAAAGGAATTTCAGTTCACTGCAACGCGGTGCAGTAGTCTAGCGCACAAAGTAATATATACTCTTTAAAGACCGCCCACGCAAATTAGTCTACAATGAGGATTGAAATTTGTGTGGAAGTAACTCAATATGAGGAGAAATAATAAGATATAAGACTCTGACCTCTTCTGTCAAGTAATGGTGATCGTGCCCGTTGGATGGGACAGACAAGGCTGGACTGAGTAAATGAAAACTAGCACGATTGCACCATAGAGTTTACGACTGATAACATGACCTCCATTTTGTTGAGCCCGGGGGAGAAAGATAGTAAGACGTGACTTTGAGTCTGACACAATGACAAATAACTCGTCTAGACACGAAGAGGCACTTGGACCCAGATACTTGTTTATCTCGAGGCCGTCTAGACTTCGTAGGCCGAATGCTGCCGTTTCGAGGTCGTTTTGGACATCGTAAATCTGATGGGTGCGTCGTAGGGTCAACTTTTGTACTCTTTATTTCATTTTACTCAGACTTTGGAGTCGGCATCCTTCTCAAGCTTGTGTAAATTAAGTGGTGTGAGTCGTGAGTAACGGCCAAAGAATCCGATAGATAGACAGACAGAAGATGATAGATATACATTAAGAGACGTATTCAGACAGAGATTAAGAGAGAGAGAGAGAGCCAGGGCAACCTCAACTGATGGAAATGTAGATTAATAAACACGTGGACAGACAAGCGAAGAACCACAGATAGATATAGAGACAGACGAACCACTGGGATGGATAGATAGACAGATAGCCCGTGTCCATCTCTCTTTTTCTCTCTTGCTGAGTTGGTCCATTTGAATGAATGAAACCGTAGAACTTTCCTCTCTGAAGCCAGCGAAGTTAATCCACACCACTATTGCACTAATTTCCACAGCTCTGCCTCTCTTCTCTCTTGCCTTCCCCGTCCTTTACCCTCCTGCTCTCCCTCTTCTCTAGCCCACTTCCTTTTCTATTTCCACTCCCTCTCTTCGTCTTCAGCTTCATCCCTCTACCTCCTCCTCCTACTATTACTCCTACGCGCTCCCATTCGTCCATTATCTCGCCCGGAACATTTCATTTGGCTCGGGAGATTAAACGGAAGCCACTTATAACGCTGCTTGGGCGGGGATTACCAGCCTCATGCTTCACCGGCTCATTGTTGTCTCGGTGAAGCCTCCAAGCGGCGTCCGGTCAGCCTAAGAGTAACCCGCCAGCGTTGTAGGTTGAGATCCAGACGGGAAGGATCTGCCCCGAGAGGACTGGTGCGTCACATGGGTTCTTGTTACTGATCCGAGTCCTTTTTTTCCCCCGCTGATTATTGGGGAGTACGGGCGCTAGGGTCCGGGCGGGGTTTTTCCGGTACGTCGGCTTTGGGGTTTTAATAAGAGGATCAAAAGGGTTTAGTTTAAATCCCTTACCCATCTCACCCCTCTCCTCCCCTCCCGTCCCTTCTCCTCTATTCTGATAGCCTCTCATCCCTCCCCTTGCCATCATTTTTTGTAACCTTCCATGCATCCTTTATCTATCATCATCAATATTTCGTGTAAACACTTCGTGATCTGTGTACTTACATAGTTAATTATAACCTGACGCCCTGTTATCACTCCATGTTTTCCAGGAAGGTTCGTTAATGAGACGGACGAGTCGTGTGCAAAATATATAGGAATTAAAGTTCTATTTACTGGATGTTCGCATAGACCAAGTTACCATCACATGAGTAACCAGCGCGTTAGTTTGTAGCGTCATACATAAACACGCAGATTGGAGTACTTTAGAAGCCTGCTTATTTGTGTTGGCCGTGTCTTTCGTCTCCTTTCTTCTCTGTTTCTTAGGATTTTGTTAACCATGCATGTTACCGGCCGCCTGAGCCATCCACGCGCTGCCCTGTGTAGACTCCCTGACCGTGTCCCGTGCATGGCGTCGCGGAGTTCCAGTCGCCAGTCTCATGCAGCGTCGCCTTCAGCCGGACAAAGTTTGTGGACTCCCCCCGGATAATAGTCTGCTTGATGCTTTAATTTAATTCAGGTCCTCCTTGTCCAGTGCCGCCTCTCGGATGGTGACAGCGCGCTAACTTTAACAATGATTAGTTTCGGAGTGAATGTAAACAGCTAACTACTCTGCCTTGTGTCCGTGAGGTGGAATAAGTCGAATCATTTGCGGTATTTCTTCACTTAATTTATGTTCGGCGCAGGTATCGGACCCGCCGCGCTGCAATGATCGGGTGAGACTTACCTGGAAGCCTCCGGTAATGAGCTTTAGAATAACATTAGTATTATAGCTTCAGAGTAGCCTCGTATTTGGACACACACACACACACACACACACACACACACACACACACACACACACACACACACACACACACACACACATACACACACTCATTAATGAACAGACAGACGAACATACAGACACAGACGATTCGAAGAAGTTACTGGAAAAGTCATCATGCTTGAAAACAAAATAAGCAACGTTGGAAATAATTTAATGGAGTAATAAAATATCTTGGTTTGAAAGAACCGAGAGGAGACCGAGACGATGCGGTGATGTGGATTGAAACGAGACAAATATAAAGTGAAACCAGACTGAAACATGACAGATCAAATTGGGACGTGACAAAGTTAAGATTAAAACGTCAAATAAGAGGAAGTGATATGAATTGGGATGATTTTGAGGCGGGACGGAGATCGGAATTTAGGAAGGACTGAGACGGACAACAAATGAGAATTGAGACGGAGTAGAGACAGAAAGGAGATCATGCCAGTGACACGTAAGGACCCAACCCTGAAATTGATGCTCCTTATACGCGTCTCCGGAAGCAATACGTATAAGCTAATGCTCCAGTTTTGTTTTTCTCCCCTCTTAGAATAAACTCCGACAGTCTTGCAGCAGAGTTTACTGGTGAAGAGGAGAAAAGGAGGAGAGTAGAGCAAAGAAAGGGAGAGGAAGAGGGATGGATAGGAGGGGAGGAAATGGGAGGAGGGGAAGGACTTTTTGTTGGGAAAGTTTCATGTCCTGTGACGAGTCCGTGCTTGCAGTGTGTGTGTGTGTGTGTGTGTGTGTGTGTGTGTGTGTGTGTGTGTGTGTGTGTTTGTTCATATATATATCATCAAGACACCTCTCCACCCGAAATTGACCTCTCTTTTGGCTACTCTTTACTTTTTACTTTTATGGGAGCGGTGAGTAGCGGGCTTTTTTTTCACTTTTTGTTGCCCTTGAGCCGCGTCCTTTGATGTAAAAAAACAAACAAAAAAAAACAAGCCTTTTTTCGTAGCGCCCTCTGGTTAATTATAAAATGAATGCACATTTAAAACACTTCTGGTTGACCCAATTTTACTCGTTCCTCGCACAATGGATGGGATCAAATCATTGCAAGAGATTGGAAAGTCGTTCATCGGGAAGCTATCGAGTTATTTTGAACATTATACTTGCCGGTTAATTCCAGTGCGCCATTCATCATGACTAAACCGATTGTCGAGTCTTGCCGCCGTGAAAATGAAACGCGTGGAGGGTCCAGCGTGTGTGTGTGTGTGTGTGTGTGTGTATTGTCATTCATATACATGTCTTTAGCACACACACACACACACACACACACACACACACAGACAACGCCACCACCTTTTAGTGTGTATTATTTTAAACTACCTGGACACCTCACTGCCTCTGCAAACTCCTCCTCCTCCTCCTCCTCCTCCTCCTCCTCCTCCTCCTTCTCCTTTTCTTCCTCTTCCTCTTCCTCTTCCTCCTCCTCCTCCTGTCGCCATTAATGGAGGAGGGGAAGCGTGAAGGGAAACTGAGAAGATTTTTTTTTGCAGGAAGGAAGAAAGAGAGAATGGCGAAATGGGGAGAGGAGGAGGAGGTGTAGGTGGAGGAGGAGAAAGGGAAGGATAAACGGAGGGTCCGGTCGTGTTGCTTTTTCGGCTCATTTACTATATGAGAGAGAGAGAGCCGAACACGTCCCTCGCCTCACACAATGTCTCATCAGGCCGCCGTGGTTACTGCTTAGGGTTTCTTTCGCACCCATGTCCCTTCCTCTGTTCCTTGTTCCTCTTTACCCCATCCTGTCTCTGCCACGCTCACGTCCCTTCCTTCCTTTTCCCTTCTCCCTACTTTCACTCCTTTCATCCTCTCAGTATCCTTAACCACCCTGTCCCTTCCTCCGTTCCTTGCTCCTCTCTACCCCATCCTGTCTCTGCCACGCTCACGTCCCTTTCTTCCTTTTCCCTTCTCCCTACTTTCACTCCTTTCATCCTCTCAATTTCCCTAACCCCCCATGTCCCTTCCTTGTCCTTGCCTCTGTAACTAGCCTCTCCTTGCCTCATTCTCATCCCTCTCCCTATCCCATCTTCGTCCTTTCCTTCCTTCTCCCTTCTCCCTACTTTCACTCCTTTCATCCTCTCAATATCCGTAACCACCTCGTTCCTTCCTCGTTCTTACCTCTGTAACTAGCCTCTCCTTGCCTCATTGTCATCCCTCTCCCTATCCCATCTTCGTCCTTTCCTTTGTCACCTTCGTCCCTGCTCGTATCCCATCCTCTTCCTTTCCCTTCCTTGTCCCTCCCACTGTTCCTAGCTTCTCTTTGCCCCATCCTCTGTCTCTGCTCCGTCCCTGTCCGTGCTCCCATCCCGTTCTCATCCTTTTCACTAGCCTCTTTTTTTCCCTCATCCGTCCCTGCACCCTATTCCGCATACTTCCCTTCCCTAGCCTCCCCGTCCCTTCCTTGTCCCTATCACTGCTCCTCTTCTCTCTTTGACCCATTTCCTGCCCCCATTCCGGCCCCGTCCTGTCTCCGTCCTGATACTTTTCCTCTCCCGTCTGCGTCCCGTCTTCAGGCCACGAAGCGCAACTTGGCAGTGGAATGTGAGCCAATAAGAGTCCCTCCTTCTTCTCCTCCTCCTCCTCCTCCCTTACTCCTTCCTCTTTCATTCCTTCCTCCTTCCCCTCTCAAGTCACCTCCTCCTCATGTCAACACTCAGGCTCTATTCCATAACCCTTCACTCTCCTCTCCTCTCCTTCTTTCTCTTCTCTCCTCTTCTTCCTCCTTTCTTTTCCGTTCTTTTCCTTCTGCAGTGTTTTTTCGGGCGTTTGCGTCTGTTTATGTTCGTGTGTTTGTGTTTGTTTGTTTGTTCCCAATTTTGCCCTTTGCAACCCTTGTCATCTTAGTCCATCGTTCCCTCTTCGTCCTCGTAATCGGCTTTCTCGCCCTCTGAGTTCTGCTTTTACCCCACCTCTTCTTCCTCCTCGTCCATGTCCTCTCATTCTCCTCCTCGTTGTCGTCATTTCCAACCTCCTTTCTCTAATCTACCTCTTGCAGTTTTCGCCCTCATCAACTCAGCACTGAAGATCTTTATCCTTCTCAGAGTGCTCGTCGTGGCTACTTCACCTCGCTGCTCCACCCACTATCTCGTCCAGTCGTCCCTCACTACCCTTCACCTCGCCGTTCCGACCACTATATTGCCCAGCCGTCTCTCACTTGCTCTTCGTCTTGTCGCCAACTTCTTTTGTGCGTCATTGCCAAGTCTTTCTGTCCATCATCGCCCCTCCCGGCCATCCAATAACCTGCAGTAACTTCTCCAGGGTCTCAAAGTACCTCCTGAACCCTTCGGAGACTCATACACTTCCCTGCCTTTCTGTTGACCGTTTAGACATCGAAGAAATTACATTCCAGTCTATCCTTTCACGCGGTCACCCCCTCCGCCACCCCCCTCACCCCCTCACCCCTCTCTCTTCGTACTTTTCTTACTTCATCCTCCTTCGTGTCTAATAGTATTCCTCCTCTTCCTCTTCCTCTTCTTCTTCTCCTCCTCTTAGTTTCCTTTCTCGTACTTAGTTTTCCTCCTCCGTGTCTTCTTGTGTTTCCTTTTTTCCTTTCCCCTCTAACTTTTCCTCCTTAGTTTCCGGTGCCTAATAGTAATCAGCTTTTCCCCCTCCTCTCTCTCCTCCTCCTCCTCCTCCTCCTCCCCTGACAAGATGAGACTCGTGTGATGCAGAAGAATGTGTTGCCGGAGTTATTGTGTCGCGGAACGATGCTGCGTGTGTGTTTGAGGTTATGTGAAAGAGAGAGAGAGAGAGAGAGAGAGAGAGTTCTTGCGTATGCTCCTTCTAATTAGAATAGTCTAGATTCCTTTGTAATCTCTCGGTCTACTCTCTCTCTCTCTCTCTCTCTCTCTCTCTCTCTCTCTCACACACACACACACACACACGAGCGGTAATAGAGGTAATGTTATCCCACACATTGTTATTCTTGCGACAGACACACACGCTCGCCAAACCTCATCTACGCGCGGCATCACCTGATCGCTAATTGCCTCACCTGTCACGCGAGACTGCTTCTTATTAGCCCTCGCGTGCAAGTGAGGGCACATGTAGTTGTTGGCGTAACTTGTTTGAACTTGTTAGAACTTGTCCGCATCGATGAGGTGGTGGAGACATGGTGCGCAGGTATTTGTAATTATAGAGGAAGAGGAAATGCATTGATGGTTTGGAATCAGAGGTGTATGATTTCTGCTTAATTAATGCGTGTTGATTCAGTGTGGGTCGCAAACACATACAGACTTATGTATCTGCGTAATAACACATCCACACACACACACACACACACACACACACACACACACACACACACACACACACACACACACACACGAACAGAGACAGACAAACCAACACACAGACAAAAGGAGAGAGATGCAGAGAATGTTAATACTCTTGAATGTCATGTTAAAGGTCTTTCTACTCCCTTTGCATAAAAATAAACACACGCACACGGATTAGACTTTTAACTTTGACTTTTGACTCGCAGTGAATCGCAAACCAGTTCTTGTACATAAAATTTTACATTGTTTACATTAATAATAGCGTGAAATGATGAGCTTTATCGGGGTAATATCAAATTCCATGTACCTACGTCACCTGGTTTGCCATCAAAGGCGAATCAAAGGATCAATTATAGCGTATTGCATGTTATTCCCCGTATTGACGTCTCAGATCCAAACCAAGACTCCATTTGATGACGAGGCTGAACAGACTTTATTAGAAGATCTTGGTACGAGTATCGCTGTTGCGTAAGGCGACTCTGGGTACCCAAGGACCGAGTGGTGGGTCACTGGGAGCCGCAAGGTTGTCTTGAGAGGATCTTGGCTCCTCCATTAGCACGAAGGACACGAGTAAAGAAGGGGAGCCATGGAGACCTGGCCATATGTGTGGGTCTGTCGGTAAGGAGGCTGGCTTGAGAGAGAGAGAGAGAGAGAGAGAGAGAGAGAGAGAGAGAGAGAGGTCGTCGGGTGTTATGGAACGATTTGCCGCGTAAGTGTATTTGTTTGTGCGATTTGAAATTGCTTCGTCTTCGCAGTTAGGATAAGGCAAGGTTATGGAGGCTGGGAAGGGCGTCGGGGGGATGGGGGGGGTGAGGGTGGTAAAGACACGTGCACAGGGGAGGGGGATGAATGCTGTTTGAGGAGTGTGAGGCGTGGGTAGTGAGTGTGCTGTGAGTTGTGTGAAATGGGTGGTGAGCGGCGTGGGTGGGTGGTGTGTAGTGTGGATGGTGTGTGATATCGGGAGTGTGTAGTGTGGGTGGTGTGTGATATCGGGAGTGTGTAGTGTGGATGTGTGATATTGGGGGGGTGTACTGTGGGTGGGGTGTGATACTGGGAGTGTGTAGTGTGGGTGGTGTGTGATACTGGGAGTGTGTAGTGTGGGTGGTGTGTGATATCGGGAGTGTGTAGTGTGGGTGGTGTGTGATATCGGGAGTGTGTAGTGTGGGGGTTGTGTTCTACTGGGTGTGTGTAGTGTGGGTGGTGTGTGCTCCTGGGAGTGTGTTGTGTGGGTGGTGTGTGATACTGGGAGTGTGTAGTGTGGGTGGTGTGTGATATCGGGAGTGTGTAGTGTGGGTGGTGTGTGATATCGGGAGTGTGTAGTGTGGGTGGTGTGTGATACTGGGAGTGTGTAGTGTGGGTGGTGTGTGATATCGGGAGTGTGTAGTGTGGGTGGTGTGTGATATCGGGAGTGTGTAGTGTGGGTGGTGTGTGATATCGGGAGTGTGTAGTGTGGGTGGTGTGTGATATCGGGAGTGTGTAGTGTGGGTGGTGTGTGATATCGGGAGTGTGTAGTGTGGGTGGTGTGTGATATCGGGAGTGTGTAGTGTGGGTGGTGTGTGATATCGGGAGTGTGTAGTGTGGATAGTGTGTGATACTGGGAGTGTGTAGTGTGGGTGGTGTGTGATATCGGGAGTGTGTAGTGTGGGTGGTGTGTGATATCGGGAGTGTGTAGTGTGGGTGGTGTGTGATATCGGGAGTGTGTAGTGTGGATAGTGTGTGATACTGGGAGTGTGTAGTGTGGGTGGTATGCCTTTGATGTGTGTCCTGGGTGGTGTGTCACGATGTTGGTGCCTGCCAGACCGTGGGAGGAATCGAGACATGCATTCATTCTGATTCACGCGTGTCGGCATTCCTTCCGCGTCCGCCTGTCTCGCCTCGCCTCGCCTCGCCTCGCCTCGCCTCGCCTCGCCTTGCCTCGCCGCTTTATGCTACCTTGCGCTTTCCCGAGGGCACAAGCGATGCGTCTGAAATATATTTTTAGTTCACGGTATAGAATAGAGGGAGTTTTCTTCATTTTCTCTTTGTTTTTCTTTCTTATTTGCGTGACGTTAGTTTTACGCGACTTTGAGAGTGATTATGTTTCTGTCTCTTCTCAGCCTCTTGTCTTCCTCGCTGTCTTTTTTGTGATGTTTTCGTAGGTTTAGAGTTTTATTCGTCTGTCTGTATGTTAATCAGTTTTCGCATTGTGTAGAGATCCTCCTCACTTTCTCCTTTGCAAATAGTCTATATCTACTGTATAGAGCTCATTTTCATGTGTCATATGTGTTATCAGCCTTCATATACTGCACACGGGAGAGATGGGTCTATATTTCAGTCTTCTCACGGGTCTAATCTATATAACTCGTCTTCGTTTCTGCCTAAGTATTCATGTGGGAATCATAAATTTTTGCTTTGCATGGCCCCAAAATTTCTAGTCCTTGAAGGTGGGAAATTTCCTCCGTGTCTTCCAGGTGACAGCGTATCGTCAGCCGCCTCAGGTGATGTTTGCAGGTATCGGCGCGCATGGCAAGGCTGAAGGAGTATTTTATATGGAAAGCCTTTGACTGCCTTCAGCCTAAAGACCCGAGGGAGTGGCGCTTAAGACCTGACGGCAAAGTTCTCCATGGCTTGATATATTTTTTACCGTGCTTATGAATGGATCAATGACGAAAAGCCTTTGCAGTTTTCTTTACTTTAATTGTGAGTTTATAATTAGTGGACGGACTGAAATAGCATCATTAGTGGCAAAGCGAGTGTTTTATATTTCCTTGGACATGGGGAAGTTTTCAGGTTGCTGCTTTAATATTCTCCTGTTTGCGTATATGAGAATATGGCCTGAGTGAGAATGACTAATAGATGTTTTTTTATGATGAAGCTCGAGGGACACGTGGCTGACCTGAGGCGATGCTGCAACACACACAATTCTTTAGTTTTTTGTATTATTTATCTGTAGTATAGTAAAAGATATGGTTGAGTGCCACACTCATCGGCGTTCCGGCAGGGGCCCATGAATTGCAATGCGAACAATCTAACCGATTGTTCCCATCGTAACTCCCTTCCGGATGGAGGCTCTTTAAAAAAAAAACACACACACACACACACACACACACACACACACACACACACACACACACACACACACATGAACCTTCAAGTAAAGGCCCTTTTTGTAATGTGCTCCTCGGGCGCCTCATCAATCCTCCATTTAACCTTCACCTGGTCCGCACGTGCCGCCCCAAGCCTGAGTGATGAGACGTCTCTATAAAAGGCAAGAGGCTGAGCGAAGCAGAAAATCGGGATGATGGGAACGTAAGAATGGGAAGGGATAATGAACTCCCTGAGGATTTTATGTGTCTGTATCGGTGAGGCGGAGCTGGCAACGTATCTCAGTTTGGTTAGCTGGAGAGAAAAAAGAAGACCTAATATTCTTTTATGGATTGTTTCCGTTTACAGTACGAAAAGAGGGCACGTGTGTGTGTTCGGGGGGATCTGGATGGATGGGTGAGTGAGTGGGTGTGTGGAAACGAGGAACAAGCCCAGAGAATAATTAATGGACGGCAGGAAGGTGGAGTGTGTCAGGTGTGGAGTGGGGGGAAGTGGAAAGGGCAAGGATGATGGGGAGAGTGTGCGTGGCGCAGGTGGTTGTGGCGAGGGTGAGGTGTTGGGTGGAGGGGCGTGGCGATGGTGGCTGTGGAGTTGGTGGAGTGTTAAAAAGAGGGGCGTGGTTCTGGTGACTGTGGCGTGGGTGGGGTGTTGAGGAGAGGGGTGTGGTGGGGATGACTTTGGAGAGGGGGTATGCTGGGGAGAGGAGCGTGGAAGGTTGGCTGTGAAGAGGTTGGGGTGCTGGGGATAGGGTCGTGAGGGGGGTATCTTAGGTGAGTGTGAGGTGTCTGGGAAGCGTGGGTCGTGTGGGGACGCAGGAGTAAGGCGGAAGGAGTGCAGCCGGAGTCTCGAATGTGCAGTAAAACATCCATAAAAGAACGTCTCTCCTGAAGAAACTTTGCAGGTTAAGTGAATTAGTAAACTGTGACCTTAAAAAATTGCTCTTGAATCATGGAAACGCGCAGGTGGACGAACAGACCAAAGAATTTACAAGGATTTTAATGGACTTTAAGACGCGAACAAGCTAGCAAACTGTAACTAAAACGCATAAAGAATTCAATAGGCAAGCCAGCGCGCACATAGGCAAACACTTCAAAAAAACTGAGGAACAACAGCCATACTTCGTCACAGGCATAGAAGATGGGTGTTTCAGCTTGACCGACTTTGCAACACTTCTTCTTTACTTATTCTATTGGATGCCGCTGGCTAGAATTGATCGATGATTTATTCCGTTCAAGAACTGAAGGAATACTTTATATCTTTACATAAAAAAGAGACAACTCCCCCCCGCCCCCACCCCACCACACACACACACACACACACACACACACACACACATACACCCGGAGCATGCATTCTAATCTTAAAGAAAGTGGAATATGATCTTGCACCATTTGTTTTGCACTTTTTTTTTTTTTGGGGGGGGGGGGGACTCCTCTAGTTTTGCGTTTGTCGGAGCAGTGCCAGGCGGGGGCGGGGGGAGAGGGCCTTCTTTTTCTGTCTGTCCTTGAACTGCTTCCCTTGCTGTAAAAAAAAAGAAAAAAAAAAGAAAAAAAAAAAAGACCGTCCGTAATAAGACCTTCTACCCAGGTGACACTGCTTAGTGACCTCCCGGGCAACACAAGAAGGTCACGTCGTAGGCTGGCTAACCCTATTCAGGTACCGTTCTGCAGGTGACCCCAGGTTAATTAATGAAGTCTAAGCCCTTTAAATACATAGCAGACACCCCCCAGGTAGACTTTCATTCCACCAGGTGACCTCTGACCAAGGAATCCCCAGTCAGGTTATCCTCAGCCCTCCCCCAGCTAGGTGACCCTCAAAATTTACCCCCCCCCCCTACCCCCGCTGAGGATGGCGTGCGGGAAGTCCACGTATAAATTTTAGCTTTTTTACCCCACGCTGTGCTGGTAACATCCTATTATTTACGAGACATGGACGAGCTTACCCAGCAAACATCATGTGCGTATATCATTCTGTGTGTGTGTGTACGTGTATATGGGGGTAGGAATGGGGGGGGAGGGGGGTGACTTCCTGCCTTTCTGTCCATCTGTTTGTTTTTCTGTCTCCCTTTTTGCTTGTCTGTCGGTGTCAAGGGCGAGTAAAGGCCAGGGCGTCCATTTATGCAGATGAGGGAAGGAAGGGAAGGCGGTGCGGTGAAGAATCCATCGTGTTGTCTCGTGTGCAATATTGCCTCGAGGCGGTTCAGCATGACGCCACCGCCGCCCCAGACAGCCCAAACATTTTCCCTTTCCTTCCTCTTTCTTTACTTACACCATCCTCTCCTCTTTTACTCTTTCTCTCTTCCTAAATTCTCCTTTTTTTTTTTATACCTGTCACTTCTTACTTTTTCTTCCGTCATCTTTCTTTGCTTGTTTTAACGTCTCCTCTTTCTTTGCCTCTTTGTACCTCTTGTTTCTTGTCTCTTTCCTTAGTCTTTTCTTTTTATACCTCCTGTTACTTCTTGTTTTTTTTTCCTATCCTCTTTCATTACTTGTTTCATCTCTTTTTTTGTGTTTCTTGTTACCTCTTGGTCTTCTTTCCTTCCTTCCTCACTTCCTTACTTCCTTTCTTCCTTCCTTCCTTCCTTCCCTCCTTCCTTATCTTCCTATCTTCCTATATCATAATTTCTCGTATGCTCCTCATTACTTTCCGTTCTTTTTCTCTTCCTGTACCTTTTTACTTTCTTGCTCCTTTTCTCTTCCTATACTTGTTTCATCCTTTCCTCTTATTTATGCTTCTTGTTACTTCTTGGCGTTTCTCTCATTCAGGTTTTGCTATTTTATTCATTTCGTCTTTCAGTTTCCATCTTTGTCTCTCCTTGAATGTTTTGTCGTCTTCTTATTTGCATGATATCCTATTGTTTTTCTTTCCGTCCTTACCACCTGTTTTATCCTTTTCTTTGAAGTTCCGTTTTCTCCAGTCTTATATTTGCTGCTTTGCCTCTCTCCACTTCTCTTTTGTTTGTCTCCTTCCGTGCTCCGTGCCTGGTTTTGCATTTTCCTTGTTCTATCTTTTTTTCTTGATAAGTGTTCCTCCTCCCAAATATTTTTCCTTTAATCTTCTCCAGGAATCGTCTCATAACTTTTCTCTCTCTTTTTGTAGCTTAACCTTGGCCAAGATGAGAAGGAGGCGTATTCTTTTGTTTTTTATCCGTGTGTAAACTGCGTAAGGTCCGTGCTGCTGTGCTTTTCCCTGTCGTGATGGCGCCGTGAGAGGCCGCGGGTAATGGGAGGCACGCACGTGACGAATTCCAAACCACTGGGTAAGGACGAGACTCGAGGAGCGGAGGCACAGAATTTTAACACTGCTTCCCCACCTTGAATGTTGTCCTCAAGCTGTCGTTGAGAGACTTCGTGATGAAGCTGTTGCAGGAGAAAGAGGAGGAGGAGGAAGAAGAGGAGGCAGAGAGGAGTGGGAGGAGAAGGAAAGCGAGTAAGATCAACACAAACTGAGGACTGAAAGATTTCAAGTCAAGCAAGAAGAAAAAAACTAAAAAAGAAGCAATAGAAGAAAAATATACAGAGAGAGAGAGAGAGAGAGAGAGAGAGAGAGAGAGAGAGAGAGAGAGAGAGAGAGAGAGAGAGAGAGAGAGAGAGAATGTGTGTGTGTGTGTGTGTGTGTGTGTGTAACAAGAGCAGAACGATTGCATCTTCACGTGGTTCAGACTTCTTCGCACACGGAAACAACTCTTTGAACCTGGCACGTGAGGGAACTTGAGTGCCAGGGAACGCTTGCGAGAGACGAACTGGGTGTTGGCTGCCTAGGTGACTGGGTGCTGGGTTCCCATTCGGTGTTGACTTGGTTAGTTGGATGACTGGATGACTGGCTGGTTGATTTTGCTGGATGGAAGACAAGTTGGTTAGCATGTTGGATGAGTAGTAGTTTAGCTAGCTGGTTGGATGACTGACTGACTGGCTGGTTGATTAGCTGGATGGAAGACAAGTTGGTTAGCATGATGGATGAGTAGTGGTTTAGCTAGCTGGTTGGATGACTGACTGACTGGCTGGTTGATTAGCTGGATGGAAGACAAGTTGGTTAGCATGATGGATGAGTAGTGGTTTAGCTAGCTGGTTGGATGACTGACTGACTGGCTGGTTGATTAGCTGGATGGAAGACAAGTTGGTTAGCATGTTGGATGAGTAGTAGTTTAGCTAGCTGGTTGGATGACTGACTGACTGGCTGGTTGATTAGCTGGATGGAAGACAAGTTGGTTAGCATGATGGATGAGTAGTGGTTTAGCTAGCTGGTTGGATGACTGACTGACTGGCTGGTTGATTAGCTGGATGGAAGACAAGTTGGTTAGCATGATGGATGAGTAGTGGTTTAGCTAGCTGGTTGGATGACTGACTGACTGGCTGGTTGATTAGCTGGATGGAAGACAAGTTGGTTAGCATGATGGATGAGTAGTGGTTTAGCTAGCTGGTTGGATGACTGGCTGACTGGCTGGTTGATTAGCTGGATGGAAGACAAGTTGGTTAGCATGATGGATGAGTAGTGGTTTAGCTAGCTGGTTGGATGACTGACTGACTGGCTGGTTGATTAGCTGGATGGAAGACAAGTTGGTTAGCATGATGGATGAGTAGTGGTTTAGCTAGCTGGTTGGATGACTGGCTGACTGGCTGGTTGATTAGCTGGATGGAAGACAAGTTGGTTAGCATGATGGATGAGTAGTGGTTTAGCTAGCTGGTTGGATGACTGGCTGACTGGCTGGTTGATTAGCTGGATGAAAGACAAGTTGGTTAGCATGTTGGATGAGTAGTGGTTTAGCTAGCTGGTTGGATGACTGACTGAGTTGTTGGCTGACTGATTGGCTTCTTGGATAGCTGACTAATGACTGGCTATGTGTTTGGGCATTTCTTGGTTGGTTAGCTGAGTGATATGGGTGTATGCCTTGTGGGTTAGCTAGCTGATTAGTGGCTGTCTGGTTGTGCGGTTCGTTTTCTGCCTGACTAAGTGACTGGATGGCTGACTCATAAGGTGACTAGGTGGCTGGCTGAAAAATAAGGTGGGTGGCTGGCTGACTGACTAGGTGACTTGGCTGCTGGCTTGTTTCTGGGTAGGCTGGGTGACTAGGTGGCTGGTTGGCTTGTTAACAGGGTGGTGGGAAGGCTGACTGATTAGGTGGCTGGCTGGGTGACTAGGTGGCTGGTTGGCTTGTTTACAGGGTGGTGGAAAGGCGGACTGATTAGGCGGCGGGCTGGGAATATGGCCCTCTTTGTGTTCGATTCCAGGAAGGCGGCGCGAGAGTCTGCCTGCCTCTTCGGAAGCAGATTATACAACCCCAGGGAATGGTGTCAAGCCATGCCGCGCGTACACACACACACACACACACACACACACACACACACACACACACACACACACACTCAGGAAATTTTGTATTCTCGCCTCTTCGTGCTTGCTACATCTTTTTCTTATCTGTCTGTTGGTCTCTCTCTCTCTCTCTCTCTCTCTCTCTCTCTCTCTCTCTCTCTCTCTCTCTGATAGGTCATCTCATTCCCTATTGTTGTGTTGCTCCTCCATTCCAATTCCCCCATTTCGTTCTTACCAGTATTACACCCATTCCTCATTCCTCCTCTTTCCTTTTGTTATCCTCCTCTTCCTCTTCCTCCTCCTCCTCCTTCCGCTTCTCTTGATCGACCTGCGCCACTTCCTCCTCTCCTCCTCCTCTTCTTCCTCCTCCTCTTCGATATCAGACGTGTGTAGTGTTATGACGAGGAAACACGGAGAGCAGGTCGACTCTCACCTCAGGGACCCACGACAAATGTGAGAGGCTGTGAGAGCGAACAGAGAGAGCGAGTAGGGAGGGGAAGGGGATTGAGTGCAGGAAGTTTGTTGATTCATTCTCTCTCTCTCTCTCTCTCTCTCTCTCTCTCACCATTTTTTTCTTATTTTTCCATACGTTTCAGTAAGCCAAAATAGATAACTGTTTGTCGCAGTATATAACGCATTATAACTATACATATACATATACATATACATATACATAAATCATTCACACAGAGATTGAAACCCACTATTAATATCTCCCTCCACCCATAAAACACATACCCACAGATATACATATACATACCCCCCAAAGGCTCCACCAATTCACATACTTAACGGTTGCAGATGAGGGCCACAAACTCGGGGTATAAAGTGCCCGCCGAAACTGCTTGATCGCCTCGTTATCAGGATACTGTTTTGAAGTTCGGTCGTCAGGTTAAGTCGTAAAATGCGTCGGTTAGCCATAATTCGTTGTCTGAGGCTGCATGAGGAGGAGTTGGGAGAAAGAGGTAGGGAGGGAGATTCATGAGTTACAGCATTCTCTCTCTCTCTCTCTCTCTCTCTCTCTCTCTCTCTCTCTCTCTCTCTCTCTCTCTCTCTCTCTCTCTCTCTCTCTCTCTCTCTCTCTCTCTCTCTCTCTCTCTCTCTCTCTCTCTCTCTCTCTCTCTCTCTCTCTCTCTCTCTCTCTCTCTCTCTCTCTCCTTATTCGATAACATTACCGGGTACTTCAACTCAAACGTTTATTTTTAATGAGCTTGATGTTTTGTTTTAGGCTGAAAGAAATCGCCACATAACTAGAGATGCGTGTGTATGTGTGTGAGTATGTACGTGTGTGTATATAAAAGGTGCACACTTCATATTTATTACCTTTATGTGTATTTGAAAGAGTGTAGGGTAAACGCTTATCACCCATTATAGAAACAAACTTTGGGTCTTATTCTTAAAAATTTCGGCGCCCAAGCACACATGATATTTGACAAGGAGTTCCGAGCCTTTCCAGGGAGACTTTTACAACACTTACGGTGATCTGACATTTCCTCTGTACGCTGCACCCAAAACAACACCGATGAGAATCCAATTGATGTTTTTTTTCGGCCTTTGGAAATTGTTGATGTGAGAAGCGGAAGCGTCTGAAAATACCAACGTTAATGCTCTGCTGGATAGACGCTAAGTAACACACTGTGGGGACAGGACGGAACACGAGGAGGGCGGGAGGGCTGGTAGAGGGAGGCGGAGCAACAGTCAGGGCTGGCTAATGTTCAGGAAGATGTGGTTTATGGGAGAATTTGGGAGGGGGAGATAGGATGTTGGTTTGGCCTGGCGCCCCTATGTGAGAGAGAGAGAGAGAGAGAGAGAGAGAGAGAGAGAGAGAGAGAGAGAGAGAGAGAGAGAGAGAGAGAGAGAGAGAGAGAGAGAGAGAGAGAGAGAGAGAGAGAGAGAGAGAGAGAGAGAGAGAGAGAGAGAGAGAGAGAGAGAGAGAGAGAGAGAGAGAGAGAGAGAGAGAGAGAGAGAGAGAGAGAGAGAGAGAGAGAGAGACAAACAGACAAACAAACAGAAACAAAGACAAAACAGATAAACAAACAGAAAACAGACAAAATACAGAGACAGCGGATCAATGTAAACAGACAGTTGATGATTCGAGCACGACTACTCCACGCAGGACCCCTTCAGGTGTCACCCAATTATTAATGAAGACCTGCAGGGAGATGGTCGAGTGAGGGGGCGGTGGGGGAGGCATGGTGGGGCGAGGGGAAGGGGGGAGAGAGAAGGTCAAGGTCTCACGGGTGGAAGGAAGCCAGCAAGACAGGGAGGGAGGAAGGAAAGGAGGAAGTGGTGAGATGGGCTGCTGAATCTGTGGAGGAGGAGGAGGAGAGGGAGGAGGAGGAGGAGAAAAATAAGAAGAACAAGAACAAGAAGTACAAGAAAACGAGAAAGAAGGGGAGGAGAACAAGGAGGAGGAGGAGGAGGAGATTAGTCTGGTCATCCGCGACAGGCACAATTAGCAGCATGCCATCACAAGGAGGAGGAGGAGGAAGAGGAGGAGGAGGAGGAGGAAGAGGAGGAGGACTGAACACCACCTCATACAGCAAAGTCAGAAGCAGGCCTACACAGAGAGACTAACCACACCCACACCCACACCCACTCCCTTACCTCCCCCCCCCCCACTTCCCCCCCCCACTCCCCCCTCTACACACACCAGCTCTCACACCCGTCACTCCTCATTATCATTAGCCTTGTCTCTCTGTCTATTAGTATTACCATCCCTCGCCTGGTCGCTTTCACGCCTCTACTTCTTCACTGACTCATTACGTTCACTATCCCTTATTTTCCTCATCATCATTAGTGTCCCTATTGTCATCATCACTCTGTTCCTTCGCCGCTGTTATAATCCTGACGGTCATCGTACTTCGCTCCTCCCCTTTCATCATCATCATCATCATCATCATTCCTTTTTAGTTTTTGTACAATCATTATATCCAGTACAGTCACCTTCCTCGACTCAGTTCCTACTTCTTCTTTTGACCTGTAACGCATTGTATCGCTTCTTAGGTCCTCCTCCTCTTGTTCCTCTTTTCTTCTTATTTATACACTTTCCTCATCAGTATTACCTCACCACGATCATCCTTCCAATATCTAATTACACGTACTATTTCTACCACTAATCTTGGATCTTCTCTATCATCATAACAATCACATATTCACTATTACAATCACCCTTCCGTAGTCTCCATACCGCTATCATAATTACCCTATATATACTCATTTCGAATCTCTCACCCCCACAATCATCATAACAATCAATACACGCACCATTTCTACCACTAATCCTGGACCTTCTTTCTCTATCACCATAACAATCACACATTCACCATAACAATCACCCTTCCGTAGTCTCCATACCGCTATCATAAATACCCTATCTACACTCATTTCGATTCTCTCACCCCCACAATCATCATAACAATCACACATTCACCATAACAATCACCCTTCCTTTGTCTCCTCACCGCTATCATAATTACTCTATATATACTCATTTCGATTCTCTCACCCCCACAATCAGCATAACAATCAGCACGTGACGCCCCCCCCCCCACCCACCCCTCTCACCCCACCCCACCCATTAGTTTTATTACAATCACCTTCCCCATCACAATTACGCTTCTCCTATGCACTCTAATTATCAGTACCATCTTCACCTTACACTCATTTTTTCACCCTCTTCCCACACCCACAATCATCATAACAATCAGCCTGTGACCGGCCTGTCTCACCATTAGCTTCGTTACAATCAGCGTCGCCGCCACGCCGCCGACGCCAGCAAACACGCGTCACGGAACAGACAGGTCAGCTAATTATCACCGGCTCACCTGAAATAAGTCTAATTACCTGGGAGTCACCTGTCACCCGCACGGCCCTTCTTGCACGACACAATTAAGCTTCAAGTCAACAAGGACACGTGAGGAACTGGGGAGGAGGGGAAGGAGAAGGAGGAGGAGATGGACAATGAAGAGTAGGAGGAGAAGGAAGAGAGACACAAGAGGAGGAGGAGAAGGAGAAGCATCGAGGGAGAAGGAGAAGCATAGAAGGAGGAGGAGAAAAAGAAGAAGCATTGAGGAGGAGGAGAAGAAAAAGAAGCATGAAGGAGGAGAAGGAGAAGCAATGAGGGAGGAGGAGAAGGAGAAGCATAGAAGGGGAAGGAGAAGAAGAAGCATTAAGGAAGAGGAGGAGAAGAAAGAGAAGCAATGAGGGAGGAGGAGAAGCAATGAGGGAGGCGGAGGAGAAGGAGAAGCATAGAAGGGGAAGGATAAAAAGAAGAAGCATTAAGGAGGAGAAGGAGGAGAAGAAAGAGAAGCAATGAGGGAGGAGGAGGAGAAGGAGAAGCATAGAAGGAGGAGTAGAAAAAGAAGAAGCATTGAGGAGGAGGAGGAGGAGGAGAAGAAAGAGAAGCAATGAGGGAGGCGGAGGAGAAGGAGAAGCATAGAAGGAGGAGTAGAAAAAGAAGAAGCATTGAGGAGGAGGAGGAGGGGGAGAAGAAAGAGAAGCAATGAGGGAGGAGAAGGAGAGGCAATGAGGGAGGAGGAGAAGGAGAAGCATAGAAGGGGAAGGATAAAAAGAAGAAGCATTAAGGAGGAGGAGGAGAAGAAAGAGAAGCAATGAGGGAGGAGGAGAAGGAGAAGCATAGAAGGGGAAGGATAAAAAGAAGAAGCATTAAGGAGGAGGAGGAGAAGAAAGAGAAGCAATGAGGGAGGAGGAGAAGCAATGAGGGAGGCGGAGGAGGAGGAGAAGCATAGAAGGGGAAGGATAAAAAAAAGAAGCATTAAGGAGGAGGAGGAGAAGAAAGAGAAGCAATGAGGGAGGAGAAGGAGAGGCAATGAGGGAGGAGGAGAAGGAGAAGCATAGAAGGGGAAGGATAAAAAGAAGAAGCATTAAGGAGGAGGAGGAGAAGAAAGAGAAGCAATGAGGGAGGAGAAGGAGAAGCAATGAGGGAGGAAGAGAAGGAGAAGCATAGAAGGGGAAGGATAAAAAGAAGAAGTATTAAGGAGGTACCTACACACACATCCACTCACTTTTCTTTATCTCATCAGCGAGAAGAAGAATGCTTTTTAAGGCAAGCACTTATACTCCTCGCAGAGCATCTTATTGCTTCACTGAATGTTGACTCGCACATGTAGAACTCTTACGTGTGTGTGTGTGTGTGTGTGTGTGTGTGTGTGTGTGAGGGGTTGGAAGAGGGATAAGGCTTCTGTTTATGTAAATGAGGGCGACAGCCTCGAGAAGACTTGTGGCAACGTTGGCTATCTGTGCAATATTGCTTTGTGCTGAGAGCGTGCGGCGGCGGTGCTGAGCGGTGAGGGGCTGGAAATGAAAGAGAGAGAGAGAGAGAGAGAGAGAGAGAGAGAGAGAGAGAGAGAGAGAGAGAGAGAGAGAGAGAGAGAGAGAGAGAGAGAGAGAGAGAGAGAGAGAGAGAGAGAGAGAGAGAGAGAGAGAGAATAAAAAATACCTCAGATATATATTGATCGCCGAAAATACCTCAGATTTGACAGACACAGAGAGAGAGTGAATCAAAAATACCTCAGATATATATTGATGGCCAAAAATACCTCAGATATATATATATAGCCAAAAATACCTCAGATATATATTGATGGCCAAAAATACCTCAGATATATATTGATAGCCAAAAATACCTCAGATATATATTGACAGCCAAAAATACCTCAGATATATATTGACAGACACAGACATACACACTGACAGACAGACAAATAGACAGACAAACAGGTAAAACAATGAGCAAAGAGTATCTCACGCATATAATTATAGACAGACAACAGACACACATACAGACAAAGGCATACAGGATTACAAACTAAAAAAAAAATATGTTTCTACACTGAACACAAGACAGGCAGATAGAAAGACAGCCAGACGAACAAACAAAAACTGACTCATTCTCTCAGACGCAGACAGACCGACACAAACACCTTCACCCAGACGCCCAGACAAATTTTCACTCCAGACGGGAAACGAAAGCCGAGAAAAAAATGCGAGTAATAAGAGAAAAATATGAAAGAAAATGAAGAGAGAAAAAAAAGCGAGTCTCCGGATGGTGCAAAGTAGGGCGAAGAAGAAGAAGAAGAAGAAGAAAAAGAAGAAGAAGAAGAAGAAGAAGAAGAAGAAGAAGATAAAAGCAGAAAAAAATGAAAGAGCAAAGGAGCTGAAGTGAACCCCAATATCGACTGTGAGAGAGAGAGAGAGAGAGAGAGAGAGAGAGCGCAAAAAATAAATAAATAAAAGTCCCGGGTAGCATCGACGTTATTCCACCACATTTTCTTTCAATAGTCGAATAAAAAGTAGGTTCTGGAGGCGAGCATTTGGACACGAGCTGACCGAGGCTTTTTAACGTCCCTCGTCTTATGTTGAAGGTTGAAAATATTTAAAAGGAAAGGAGGTAAAAAAAAATTTAAAAAACTCACTTTTGGAAGGTAAGCTGAAATCGAGGAGAGGAAGAAGAGGATGGTAAAAAAAAATAAAAAAAAAACTATAGAGGAGAAATACGTCTTGAGGAAAAATAAGAAGAGAAATAAGAAGCTGAAAAGGTGTGGAATAAAAGGAGAATGGAAAGAAGAGGAGAAAGGAGAAAGAATGAAGATGAAAAGGAAAGGGCTTAAAAAATAGCTAACCTTCTCGCATATTCTGGCCTTGGAAGGTAAGCGTAAGAAGGTGATTTAGAGGAGAAGGAGGAGGAGGCTTAAGAAGACTGAAAAAAAGGAGAAGAAAAAAACTGAAACTGAAATAGAAAAAAAAAATTGCAATAAAAGGAGGAGGGAAATAAGAGAGAAAGAAAAAGAATAAGTAGAAAAGGAGGAAAACGAAGGTAAGAAGACAAAGGGGAGGAAGAAGAAGGTTGTAATAAAAGGAGGAGAAGAAGAAGAGAAAGACGAAAGGAGGAATAGAAGGAAAATGAATACCAGAAGAAGGTTGAAGGAGGAAGAAAGGGAAGGAAGAAAAAGAAGAAGGTTGTAATAAAAGGAGAAGAACAGGAAGACGAAAGAAGGAAAATAAGGAAAATGAAGATAAGAAGAAGGTTGAAGAAAGGAGGAAAGAAGGGAAGAAAAAAAAAGCAGGCAAAATAAAATCCAGGAGACGAAGACAGACGAGAGTGATGAGGACAATAATGAGGGAGGGAGCGAGGTGTAAAAAACAATGCAGGAAAAAGCAGATTGTGAGAGAAAATGACGTGAGGAAAATGGAAGGAGGTGTGGAAGCGGAAGGAAGGACAAAAAAGAAAGTGAGGAGAAAACAAAAAAAGAAAAAGATGAAAGAAATATGGCGACAAAAAGGAAAAGGGAGAAAAAGCAGAGCAGTGAAGACAATAAGAAAAGGAGAGAGTTAAAACAATAAAAATAGAAATGGAAGGAAAAAAATGTGAGCAAAAAGTATGGTGAAGGTTAATGCGAAGGAATGAAGGGAGAGGAAGGGAAGGAGGGAGAGAGAGAGACAGAAAGGGGAGATAGCAGGGGTGTGTGTGTGTTCAAAAGGGATCTTACAGCTGCTCAGGGAAATATGGCTAAGTGACCTTCCGTCCAATTTGCTACTTCGGAAAAACGAGGTGGAAGAGAGAAGGGAAAGGAGAGATAGAAGTAGAGGAAGAGGCAAAAGAAGACAGAAGACAGTGACGGAAAAAAAAAGGAAACGGAGTGACAAAGGGAAAGGAAAGGAGGAGGGGAGCAAAAATAAAGTTATGAGTAAAAGGAGAGAAAGGAAAGGAAAAGAAGGAAGATAGAGTGAAGGAGAGAAGGAAGCAGAGGAAGACAGTGGAAAAAGAATGTGTGCAAACGAAACGGGGAAGGAAATGTGAGAGATGGAGGGAGAGGAAATGGTATAGGGGATAGAGGGAAGAAAAGAGAGATAGACGAAATGATGAAGGGGAGAAAGAGAAGGAAAAGGGAATATAGAGGGAGAGAAAAAGGCGAACGACAGAGAGGGAAAGAAGGGGAGAAAGGGGAAGAAGAACTGGTGGATATGGAGAGAAAGAGCCTTAGAAATGTTGAGAAAGACAGGAATCACACAAACCAATAATATATGCAGGAGATAAGACTGATATACACACACGCACGCACACACACACACACACACACACACACACACACACACACACACACACACACACACACACACACACACACACACACACACACACACACACACACACACACACACGTACACGCACATTTCACACCCGAGCGGAGTCCGGCCTCTTGTCTAAAAGTGGTTGGCAATACTGTGGCCATAAACCTGTTGGTAATGATGACAAACGAGGGGAGAGAGAGAGAGAGAGAGAGAGAGAGAGAGAGAGAGAGAGTTGTCAGTATATAGCAATATTTTGTAATACTTTAATCCATTCATCGGAGGACCTTTTCTCCCTTTCACGTCTCTCTCTCTCTCTCTCTCTCTCTCTCTCTCTCTCTCTCTCTCTCTCTCATTTCTTATTTATCATCTCTTTCATTTTACAAACTTTTGGAATTTATATTAAAACTTAGTCTTTAACTCTGAATGCATCGTTTTATTTATGTTCCAATGTTCTTATTTTTTTCTTCTGCTCATCTCTAATGTGCTGAAATAATTATTTTTTAAACTGTATTGATATATTCGTTTTTATCCATATTGTTTTTTATTTCCCCCTTTTTAATCCTCTTTTATTTCAATTCCACTTCGTAAGCATTTTCCGTGCGTTCAGTTTTATTTGTTTGTTTTTTTCAATTAATATTTCTTTCTTCCTTGAATTTGAATTTTACCCTTTCATGGGGCTTTTCATTTCGCTTCTTTTCAACGTTCGTAACCATTTCAGACGTGTATTTGACTTTAACCTTTATCTTCTATTGGATTTGACTTCAATCTCTCGGGCTAGATCAAGTTATTTTCGTAATAAATTTCCTGTCCGGTCCGTTCGAGGCACACAGCGAAGAGCAGCGGAGGATTACGCCAACGTCTCCCTTCCCATCCATTAGTATCATCCAGTTTTTATTTGGCTTCGAGCTAATTCCGGGATTTAGGTAGATTGATAAACTTTTTTACCGCTCTGCTCTTTTTCGTATCCCATCTTTTTTGCTTGCTGATATTTCATTTTTCTCTCTCTTTCTCATATTCGTTTGCCTGTCAGTCCGCCGACCCTTCTGTCTCAATTTTTCCCCCTTCTCGCCGTCCGTACACTCACCCCTTCCTCCCTCTTTCATGCTTCTTTCTCGTTCTCTTTTGTTTGTTTGTCAGTCCGTCACCCTTTTATCTTTCTCTTCCCTCGTTTCCCCGTTCCTCTGTTGACCCCTTCCTCCCTCTTTCATACTCCTTTCTTGCTTTCTTCTTTCGTTTGTCTGTCTGTTTGTCTGTCTGTCCACCCTTTTATCTTTCTCCCCTCGTCTCCCTTCCTTCTCTCCCTCCGTCCCCTCATCACCCGTCTCTCCCTCCCTTCCTCTACCTTTTTTCTCCGGCTAAATCCATGAGGAGAAATATGTCCTCCTCTAAAAATCCGAAAATAGAGACGAATGGGGTTGGATTCGCTCGCCCAGTTGTTTATTCTTTCCTTGTATATTTTATTGTTTTATTTTCTCATCCCGTGATTTCATGTTTGCCATTAGTTTACCCAGTGTGTGTAAACTAATCTATGGCGTGTGGGGATGTGTGTTTATGTGCATGTGCGTGTATGTGTGCGTGTGTGTGTATGTGTGTGTGTGTGTGTGTGTGTGTGTGTGTGTGTGTGTGTGTGTGTGTGTGTGTGTAATCCGATAATCCACTAAATACATTAAGATTATGATGGTACAATGAAACGCAACGGGAAAAAAAGGAAGAGGAAGAAGACGAAAAAAAGAGAAAAAAAAGAAATCAGAATAAGATGAAGTAGAGGAATAAAAATATCAAAGAAACACACAGACATAAGGAAAGACAGACAAAAGGAAATGAAACGGATATTCCGGAGGGAGGACAACTAAGGTCTTCGGTCCAACTATAAACCTTGGTACAGAACAGACCAACCCTATTACTGCAGCGAACACCACCGCGTAATGGCAGAGAGAGAGAGAGAGAGAGAGAGAGAGAGAGAGAGAGAGAGAGAGAGAGAGAGAGAGAGAGAGAGAGAGAGAGAGAGAGAGAGAGAGAGAGAGATTGTTAGAAAGGAGGGGGGGGGGAGAGGTAGATTCGAAGGGAAAGACCGAAATACGTATGCAAATATATTCCCTGCCCAACACACATTAGTCGCGTGGTATTAGTCTGGTTATTACTGGGACTGTGTGGCAGTGGGGAGATGAACTGTGTGTGTGTGTGTGTGGGTGGGTGTGTGCGTGCGTGTGTGGGTGTGGGGAGGGGGGGGGGTGAAAGAGAGAAACAGACAGACAGATAAACAGGCAAACAGACAGAGATCATACTAAAAACAAAAAGACAGGCAGACCGAAAGGCAAACGAACAAATTAACAGGCAGACAGACTCGGACGTCGAGGCAAATACACGGACAAAGACACAAACACAGACACAAACAGAAAAGCAGTGAGATAAACAGAGCAATCATTCATTTTAAACAAACAGACAATCACTCGTTTCATCTTTATTTATTTCTTCTCGACTCGCAGTTCAGCCCCACCCCCCCCCCCAAAAAAAAAAAAAGAAAAAAAAAGACCTACACACACAAACGCCATTATCTTCTTCCGTCTGAACTTCCATGTCCTGCCACACAACGTTCTAAGGTCACCCTCCGCCCTTGTCATATTCCTTTACTCTTCCGCCTAAATACCGCGCCTCTGACTACCAAAGCTTTTTCATTTCTTTTTTGTCCGAGTATCCACAACGTACCCGTGGCCTTCACTCTGCAATATATATTTATAAGGTGCACGCAACCAAGTTATGCATGAGACAAGGGGAATGAGACTCTAAATGTAAAGTGAATCCAAGACTCTTTCCCGTATTCATTTCTCCTCCGCTGCATGATTTATGATTATGTTTATTTGGGGGCGTGTTTGCGTGATTGGATTTCTTTCCGGCGCCTCCATCCCCTGCGTAGGTTATTTATCTATTTATGGTTTTGTTTATTTATGCATTATATTTATTTCGTGGACTGGGAGGTGTGAGGAGAGGGAGTAGAGGGGGGATGTGACATTCCCCCTCACCCACACCCACATCCTCTTCCACTTACGTCAGGTTAGGGTATCAAAGGTGGGAGGAGGAGCGTCACCTGTCCCTCCGCCCCCACCCACACTTCCTCCTCTCCCTTTCATTCACGGCCAAAGGAGAGATAGCGAGAGGATGGATGTTGCATTTCTTACTGTCCTCACCTTCCCCATACTCTCCCTCATCCATCCACTGTGCTAGGTTAAAGAGGGAGAGGATTACAGGAGTGTCTTTTCGTATTCCCCCCCCCCCCCCTCTCCTCCTCCATGCTAGGTGAAAGGGCGGGGAGGAGAGTTGAGGGCGTGGTATGTCCCCTCTCCCTCCTTCCTCCCCTTCCCGGCCAGGTCAGGGGTGGGTGGTGTGATCGGCCACGCTCGAGGTAATACTCTTGACCCGGATTATCTGGAGAGTTTGGAGAAGCAGTTAAGTGGCGGCTCTTTATGTTGCAAGGTCCTAGTTTCGTAAAGGGTTTCGATAAAGCGCTTGCAAGAGATGAATAAATAGATGAACAGATAAGTTGTTAAAAGATAGACAGACAGACCGATTGATTGGTTGGTTGATAGATGCAGAGATAGATAGATACAGACAGACAGGTATTTAGACAGATGTAGCGAGAAAGACATGCAGATAAATTGATATAGATAGTTAGACATATACAGATACACGTAAGTAGATATACAGAAGTAGGGTATCCAACATTATAAAATTAACGCTAGTAACGAAAGGCAATAAAAGAGACAAAAGGACACTATGAGACCAAAGCAAAAGTCGAAAATTAGTAAAGAGAAAGTTATCGCATTCAGTCTTTTTGGCGCCATTACGAAGGTGAGGTAAACGACTCCCGCGCTCATTAAGTACTTTTCATGGTTCAGACATTTCGGATCAAAGAGTCGTTTACATTCCAGGTAATAAGCAAGCAATCAAAACACGAACCGTTCTTCAGTAGTTAGCCCACGTGTCCATTTTACATACACACACACACACACACACACACACACACACACACACACACACACACACACACACACACGAACTTTTGCCATCTCTTACGACGTGAGAGCTGTGTTGCAATGCTCTGGCAATTTGTTCAACTATTTTTGCGATAACTTTACAATTGTTTGAAACGCTTTTGAGTTAGGAGTTGTGATAAAACTTGCACCACTATGATTGAGAACACTTGCGAGCTAAAAGTTTTAAATGAGTCATATATTAGATCCCGCAGACACGTGGTGAACGAGTGGTATGATCGAGGAGGTCGTGGAGTAGTCTTATTTAATGGGTCACATTTTTAAACGTTTCTTCGCCCAAGCACACACACATTTGGCAACGTTTTTGTATGAGCTGTGGGCCTTTCCTTGGGTAGTTTTATGACTCTGGCGGTAGTTTGACAAAGCTTCTATATTACAAACATGAAAAAGGCCCATGAAAACTTGAGTAATCTCCTTTTCGACCTTTTAAAGATAGTTGATGTGAGAGGCGGAATCTCCGAGAATGCCGACCTTAGTACTATCACATCCCGTTTTCTTTCAAGCTCCATCAGTCTTCTCTGTAGAATCTGAAAAAGGAAGAAGAATGTGTAAACCTCTGCCACAAAAAGTAAAGCCACCAGTCTCTTGCCGTCCCCCCGGGCAAGAGAGATGAGACAGCGCCCCAGCCCCTAACAAGATAAGGCAAGTGACCACAAGGAGCACGCGCCCTGCCCGTATGCTAATCTGGAGGGACTTGGCGGGAAAATAACTCTTGCCTTATGCCGGACTAAACGCTTCCACCACACAAATGGACTTAGATAACCACGGACACCAGATACACATGGACACATTAAATAACTACGGACGCCAGATACATACGAACGCATTAAATAATCACGAACACCAAGTAACCACGGACCGGACACTAACCACGGACACATCAGATAACCACGAACAAGATGTAACCAGGGAAGCCAGACACACGAATGCATTAAAGTACCACGAATACAATCTAATCACGAACACCAAGTAACCACGGACCGGACACTAACCACGGACACAGTAGATAACCACGAACATAATGAAACCACGAACACGACATAACCACGAACACCAGACACACACGGACACATTGAACACCCGTAAACGCTGTAACCAAGGACAACATATTTCTTTCGTAACCACAGACGCATCATATTACAACGTAAGTATCAAATAGAAACGACACACGATGCTGTATATAAGATTATTGGACACTGAAGAGCCCATGATCTATTTCCTTGAAACCACGGGTCATATTCCTTCCTGCTGGCCTCCTTTCTTTGTCGTGGTGTACGAAAGAGGACAATATTTACCATCTGAAACTAGTATTGAAGATCATGTGTGGCCTCATTTCTCAGACGCTTAATCGCATAGTGAGTGCAGGGACGATAGCTTGTTCTAAGAGTAGACTTGATAGCTACATGGACGAGGATGACGGGTGGTAGTGGGGGGATGGGGGGATCTGGAGCTGGCTTGTGTTGGCCATTATGTCTCTTGCAGTCTCCCTATGTTCTTATGTTCTTACGCTCTCGGCTCAAACAACAAATATTTTCAAAGGCCACAAAGAAGTTTAGTCGCTTTCCCATGAGTTTTTTTTTCATATTCATGGTGCATAAGATGTGTCAAACTCTCACTAGACTCATAAAACTACCCATGGCAATACTAACACAACGTTTACCCACAAAAGATATTTCCAAAGGTCACATAGGAGATATAGTCGAGTTCTCATGTAAGTTTTTAACATCCATGGTGCAGAAGATGTGTCACACTATCACTAGACTCATAAAACTACCCATGGCAATACTAACACAACATTTACCAAAGCCTTACCAAATGGGAGTATGAAAGCCACCAAAGGGCTCTCCATGCTGCCCTTGGTCTTACAACTGGTCTCCTCCCGGGCACCTCCATTCCCCCCACCGCCCTCTTAAGGCCAACGGTGCCAGATTGTCGTACTCAGGTTGGTATTGTCAGATGCTCCCGCCCCTCACACCAACTATTTCCAAAGGCTAAAAAGGAGGTTAATCGAGTTCTAATGAGTGTTCTTTTAGGTTCACGGTACAGAAGAAGGATCAGACTACCACCAGGGTCATAATAGTACCCCTGGAAATGCCCTAAACTTCCACGAAAGACTAATAAAATAACAAATAAAATAAATAAATAAAAATAAGTAAATAAATAAATTCCTACTCCCCCCTCCGCCAATCACAACAACAAGAAAACAGTAACAACAAAAATCTTTACTGGAACCCCTCTCCTTCCCCCCTCCCCCCCCCCTTCTATTTTCCTACATCTCTCTACTTCCCTCCCTCCCTGTCCCTCCCTTCTCTAGTAAATTACGTGTTCTTGGGCGCAGAAATGTTTAAAAATATGGCCCTCAGCCTCTCATATGTTTGCTGATTTGACGATTTCCAACCCAAAACTGTCTCATCCACCCCAGTAACTGCCTTC
Organism: Eriocheir sinensis; assembly: GCF_024679095.1. NCBI lineage: Eukaryota > Metazoa > Arthropoda > Malacostraca > Decapoda > Varunidae > Eriocheir > Eriocheir sinensis. The sequence goes on along the minus strand of NC_066510.1, from coordinate 28,871,392 downwards.
ATATATAGTTATCGTTAAAATGGTTAATTATTGGTGTTTTTTGGTGATATTTATGGGCCAGAAACCGCTAAATAAGATGCTCTGATTACGACCATCTGGCAACGTTGCTGAAGGCCCGTGCTTCACCGCTATGCTTGAGATGCTCCCCTTAATGATCCACTTATCTTTACCTGTATCAATTTACGTGTTATTGCGCTCCCCCAAGGCTCGAGGCTTTTAACTTGTGTGTGATATTCCGCTTTTATATATTTGCGTTTATTCACGTCGAAAAATAAAGAAAAAAAGCCTAGCGGAAGATATTAACAAGGGTCGGCCATCACGTTGCTCTCATAAACTTGAATAGATGATGCAAAAAAAGGGAGAACATGTTATAATTTCATTCCAGCCCATATCAATCACACGGGAAGTTATTGCCGCGACGTCCGAGTAACATAATGACCCAGCTTTTGCAGCGTCAAGAATTAATTAGTCAATCCGTCAGTCAGCAGGCTCGAGCACACACACACACACACACACACACACACACACACACACACACACGCACACGCACACACACATCACTCGCGCGGGGGAAAAATTAGATAGTTGTATGTCGCAATAAATATAAATATAAATAGACGCCATTAATTGTGCGCGATAGGAATCAGAACGCGGCGTGTGATATTTAACGACGACAAAATGTGCTGACTCGTCGGCCGCCATTTTTTACCTTGCTCACTGGGGAAGAAAATAAAGTCAAATAAAATAAATAAATAAAAATAAGTAAATAAATAAAATCCTACTCCCCCCTCCGCCAATCACAACAACAAGAAAACAGTAACAACAAAAATCTTTACTGGAACCCCTCTCCTTCCCCCCTCCTCCCCCCTTCTACCTTCCTCGATCTCTCTACTTCCCTCCCTCCCTTCTCTCCCTACCTCTCTACCTCCTTTCCTCCCGTCCCCGATCTTTTTTTTTTTTTTTTTTTTTTTTTTTTTACATTGCAGCCTATTGCGCCGGTAGGCTTCTTCCCGGTGGATCCTGATGGTCGGTCCAAGGCTTCTTTCCGGTAGGTCCTGATGGTCGGCCCAGCCCGTTCTGGCGCAGGCGAGTGTTTATAGTGGCGCCATCTTGCATTGGCTCATGCTGCCCTCCCAGAGCTCATCTTTGATCCTAGAATCTAGAGTCCGGGTTGATAGGTGGTCTTCTGGACAGCATGTGGGTAGTTTTAAGCCACTCGGCGGCGGCTGAAAAATCCCAGCTTGGTGGCACCGGGCGGGGATTGAACTCGCGTCCTCCTGAACACGAGGCCGTTACTTTGACGACTCAGCCACCGCCTCTCTCTCTCTCTCTCTCTCTCTCTCTCTCTCTCTCTCTCTCTCTCTCTCTCTCTCTCTCTCTCTCTCTCTCCTCCCTCTCCTTCCTTCCTCCCTCTCCTCCTCTCTCTCCACCCATCCCTCCCTCTTACACACATTGACGCCAAAATTAAATCCACTTGACAGTTTAAGGACAAAAAAAAAAAAGATTAAAAAAAATCATATAAGCCTAAGTGCATATGCAGATTTCGACGTCATTTTCAGCCTAATCGCCGTATTATCTACTAAGGAATAAAATGAAAGAGATATTGCCTTCACTTCGCCCATCGTATGTTTTGCTCCTAATGTAAACGGTGTGTCGGCAAATGTGAATTCACTTGTAAACATGTATAAATGTGTTAATGCGCGTGGATACTCTGCCGGCTCTGTGTGCGTGTGTGTGTGTGTGTGTGTGTGTGTCAGGACACGCTTCAGGTAACAGCGTAATAATCCCAAGAGAAATTGCATGAGTTATCACTACCGAGAGAGAGAGAGAGAGAGAGAGAGAGAGAGAGAGAGAGAGAGAGAGAGAGAGACGAAGTACCAACAAACATTCAGACAGACAGGCAGGTAGACAGTGGCAATTAAACAGAAAGACAAAGACGTAAAGATGGACAGACAGGCAGACAAACAAACAGAAGACAAAAACGCACTCACAAAAGCAACAGTCAGCAGTGAGGAGAAAAAGAGGAGGAGGAGGAAGAGGAGGTATCGAATGTTTGCGTAGTCGTGCGTCTGGGAGATTGTTGTCGTACTTTTTTCTTCCTCCGCTTCGGAATTACAAGACGAAGGTGTTCTCGCGATTGCTTTCCCCGCCGGTTAGGGACGTGGAAGGTGGGTCGTCTGGAGGCCTTTGGATGGCTACCGCTCCTGCCAACTCGAAAAGAACCCCCCGGAATCCTATCTCTATTTTTTTGCCTCTTTCTTTTGGTTGTTTGTTTGTGTTGTTAGTTTTCTTCCGATGGGTCCTGTTGGTGTGATTCTCCATCGTTGCGTCTCCCAATACTTCCTTGCATCCACGGGTCATACTCCTTTCATGTTTCATCGCTCCCCTTCCTTCCTCCCTCTCTCCCTCTCTCTCTCTCTCCCTTCCATTCCTCCTTTCTTCTCTCATCCTGGTCTTTAGTCTTTTTGGTCCTCTCTTTTGTTCCCTCCATCCCTCTTCTGTCAAGTTTATCTTACATCTCTGGTTCTCGTCTGTTTCTGTATTCTATTTCCTCCCTCCCTCCCTCCACTTTGACGCCCTTGTAACTTCTCCCCCTTGCGCCTCTCGCCCTCACATCCCTTACGTTCTTCTCTCTGCACTTCCTTCACTCCTTTCTTTCTCTTTAAAACTTTTGTATGCGTTGTCCTCCCACGTGCCCCCTTGTTCCTCCTCCCCCTCCTTCCTTCCTTCCTCTCGTCTTCTGCTTCACTGCTCCCTTTCCCTTAACTTGTTCTCTTTGGGATGAAAAATGGTGTATAATTATGGGTCAACGCTACTTTTCCAGCCTTGGCGAGTCGGGAGTCGGGCCGGGTCTGTTGCTGAACCCCTGTGAACCGTATGAGCCGCAGGGGGCGTTCTGGTGGCCGGGGCCGGATCGCTTGAGCGTGAGGGATATTCCGGAGCTAAAAAGGGGGCCGGATTTAGCCCGTTTTTTTGTGTAACTCCATTGAGTCCATTCCTGTTATTGTGTTAGCTCTAGTCTTTTATTTTTCGTTCTTTTCTCTCGGCGTATAAAAAAAAGACAAGGTTCGTGTTTCCTATTCACTTGGAGTAATGCAGCAGAATATTGTGGTATCCCTTGTTCGAGTTGTCGGTCTTCGGGAACTGCGTGGGATTGCCGGGTGAAATAGGCTAAGCTAGATTAGGTTGGATAAGCAGGAATGCGGCGTTCAGGAACTGCGTGCGCTGAATAAGGTCTGTCGGTGGCCTTGCTGCTGAAAACGGGGTCGGATTACATTAGAAAATAGGAGAATGCATTACGTGGTTGCCTGCTACGTGGTGGGCGACAAAGGGAAGCTCGACCGTGCGTGTATCGGCTTACAAACGTCGAGTGAGGCGGTTCATGAGGAGAGGAACGAGAGAACTAAACGGGTCCGTTATCCCTCTCTCATCTCCGTACACACCAGCATCCCAGCATACTCTCTTTCCCTCTTCTCTCGTTAATTCTCTCTCTCTCTCTCTCTCTCTCTCTCTCTCTCTCTCTCTCTCTCTCTCTCAACAAGCTGGCAAGGAAGCTCCCTGTCTCCTTAAACGTAATTAGAGAGATCTTGCGTTGTCTCCTTCATTTGCATATTCATCCGCACACACACACACACACACACACACACACACACACACACACACACACACACACACACACACACACACACACACACACACACACTCTCTCTCTCTCTCTCTCTCTCTCTCTCTCTCTCTCTCTCTCTCTCTCTCTCTCTCTCTCTCTCTCTCTCTCTCTCCGTTCCCTCTGTGTTTTGCCTCGGGGAACTTGAGAAACCGAAGTGGAGGAGGAAGGAGAAAAAAAAAGCAATATTGAGGTACAAATTGAGGAAACACGAGATTATGCGAAAGGAAAACGAGGAGAAACAAGGGAAGGAACAAGGAAATACGTTCTCTCTCTCTCTCTCTCTCTCTCTCTCTCTCTCTCTCTCTCTCTCTCTCTCTCTCTCTCTCTCTCTCTCTCTCTCTCTCTCTCTCTCTCTCTCTCTCTCTCTCTCTCTCTCTCTCTCTCTCTCTCTCTCTCTCTCTCTCTCTCTCTCTCTCTCTCGTGGAAATGAGAGTAATGGTACACTGGTGGATAAGTTAGTTGTGAATGTAGTACTAAATTATAACTTGACAATGACGTGAGTTTATAAAGGAAATGAGTGAGCGGTGTTACAATAGACTAAGCGATAGTCTGATTTGAGATTACAATAAAAGAAAGACAAAATAAACAACTAACTACAGAGAGAGAGAGAGAGAGAGAGAGAGAGAGAGAGAGAGAGAGAGAGAGAGAGAGAGAGAGAGAGGGGGGAGAGAGGAGAGGAAAGGAGAGGAAAGGAAAGGAAAGGAAAGGAAAGGAACGGAAAGGGAAGGAGAGGAGAGGAGAGAGAGAGAGAGAGAGAGAGAGAGAGAGAGAGAGAGAGAGAGAGAGAGAGAGTAAATGAGATTGGTAAATAACAGTGTAAGGAAGTGGACTCGTGATGCCATAATTTCTCCTTTCGAGGCACCGCTCACATGGCTCAGTGCAAAGAAATCCAACCCCCCACCCCTCCCACTCCTCACCCCCAACCCTCCCCTGATACCCCCCCCCCTTTAAGTCCGTCCCCCCTTCTGCCCCCACCCCCCAGACGCCCGGACACCACGGACACTGTTCCCGCTCCCGTCTCACACTCCCCCGGACAACTTTGATCTCCTCCTCTTACCTCCCTCCCCTGTGCCCCTCACCCCTTACCCCGACTTCCCTTATCTTCCCGACACCCCAGCCTCCCCTTGTACTCTCCGACCTCTCTCTCTCTCTCCCTCACCCGGGCACCACCAGCACACTAACACCGAAAAAATGTAAAAAATGCAAAGAGAAAAAAAGGAGAACACTGAAACCACAACCTGTTATTTTTTCCTCTTTAACATTTTTTCTTTCCTTCCTTCCCTTACAAGCCGCTTCCATCGATGAGGCGTTTCTAAAATGCTGGATGTTGATACAGGAAAATTCAGGCCATTACTGCTGCCATTTCTCATGCGGGGCCAGGGATCGGGTAGAGAGGGGCCGAGCGGGCGGGGCGGGGCCAAGAAGACGGTGGTTAAGATCGGGGCGGGACTGGGCAGGACGTCTTAATTCTTAGGTTCTGTGGGGGATCTTAACAGTTGGCACTCAGCTCTTTGTTATGTGACCCTCTGCCAGCCTCCCCTCATCCCCCTGCTGCATCTCTCCTCTGCCGCACTGCTAACTTTGCCCTGCTTTGCCTTATTCATCTCATTCACCGGCCTCTCCTTTCTCTCTCCCTCTCTTCTTTCCCCACTGTCAAAATAGTAATAGCGGAAAGTGTTATGGGTTCTTTCTCCACGGTTATATTAAATCAAGTTCATTAAGAGTTTCCTAAACGGTAAGTGTGCCGTTGAGCACGTAAAAATTTTCATTTGTTGTTATTTACCTGAGATCTCCTTGGTTACTGTTATCGTCATTATTCCCAGCGGCGTCGCCACTACGCACGGGTGGCGCTGTGCGCAGCCCCGGCCGTGGCTTCTGCGCCCACCCCCAATCCCCCCTCTGCCCCCTCATAATGCGCTCCACCTTGCAGGGATCGTAAGATGAAAGGGATATTAATACGTTTTGTGTCCTTCATAAATGAAATCATGTAGACGATTTTAATTACATCTGTCAAACTCCAATGGGAGGCTGAGCGGCGGGACGGCCTGGCGCTGGGAACGATTGTGCAAAAACCTTCATTACCTTGGCCTTCACTCAGGCCGCCCGCGCCAGGCAGGGGGGCGCCGCGCCTGATTACATCGGCACCCCGACAAAGAGATCCAGTAAGTTCAATTCTAAAGGAATAAATCGTTGCCGAGCACTAATATGGAGACTGTTCCTGTTTCGTTATACCGGGGCTTTTCATGTCCTGTCGCTCGATACGCTGAGAACGCTGCCTCTTGAGGGGGAGGGGGCGAGGGGGGGAGGGGGCGGGGAAACTTCTCAGTTGAGACACTTGTGACGTTGTTGGTGGCGTCAGCAGTCACGGGGGAAGGAACAAAAGCAGGGGGGGAGAAAGCGAGGGTGGTAGCTTGGAGGTAGTGGTAGAGGGGAGGAGGGAGGATGGTGGCGGGATCAGTCCATGAGACCAATACAAGGGAGACAAGAACAACGTAAGTCCCTCACTGCTGCCGTCTTGTACAACGTCTCATAACCTGCCTCTTCGTCCCCCTCCTTCCGCTTCCTTTTCCCCTTCCTCCTCCTCCCCCTCTTCCTTCTCTTCCTCCTCCTCCTCCTCCTTGTACGTCTCATGATTCACGGGGACTCATCAGCTTTTATGAGTCCCGCGTTACGATTACAAGTGGGACGCGCCTCCGCAACGCTTTGTCTTTGAGCATTTTCACTGGGCAGGCGAGTTATTCTTGGTCATTTCAACGAGCTGACCAACGCACGCACGCACACACACGCCCCCCCCCCCCCTCCCACACACACACACACGCAGCTTTGATTAATTTTGCGTCTATTCATTAATTTATTCACATTTGTTTTTTATTAATCTGCGTTTAGTTTTTTTCCCTTTTTTTTTTACATTAGTTCCCCACCTGTTGACTCATTTACTATTCATAAAATTTAATGTGCATTATATTTTTCTTTTTTTTTTCCTTTACGAATATTTGTCTTACATATTCATCACCTGGTGCTTATTTTATCAGTAACCAGACTTTTTTTTTCTTTTTCTTGTGTTTTACAATATTTCACTGGCTTGACCACTGTTTTTTTATGTGATCATCACCACGTCCCATTAATTTTGTCCTTAGGAACCAGATTATTTATTTTATTTATTTTCTGGTCCTCTAAATAGTGTTTACAACGATCATCATTCATGCTTTTTGTTCCCAAGTAACCTTTGCAGGGATTTTTATCTTTTGTCTAACATGAGCACAAGTTTTTCGCAACCATCACCTCGTTTCTATGTTTTTTTATCATTAGTAACCGTCGTACTTTTTTTGCATTATTCTCATTAATATTTCACGGCCTCCCCAGCAGTCTTGAGCTCGCCGGCGTGCCTGAAAGCCTCGACATTGCGTTTCATTTGTCTCGTAAATACGTCCGAGCACGTGGGCGCCCCAATTATGATTTAGGCAGTAATGGAATTCCAGTCCCGTTGATGCTCGCCGCTGACGTCACGGCGACTGTAACGGCCGAAATAGATTAGTTTTGATGGCCGGCGCTGCCCTCACCACCACCACCACCACTACCACCACCATCGTTACTTCAGCCCCTTCCATCAAAACTACCACCACCTCCATCACCACCACCATCACCACCTCCTCTTCAGCCCCTTCCATCACCACTACTGCCACTTTCATCACCTCAATAGGAACCAAAATCAGCAACGCCATCATCATTACCACCTCTAGAAATGCCCTCACCACAACCACCACCATATTCATCACCACTGTCATCAAATTATACGTCATTATACTACCCTCATCATTGGTCTGCCCACACTTACTATATCTGTCATCCCTATCTCAACCACCATCAACACCAACACCACCAACACCACCACCACCAACAGCACCTGCATCACCATCACCACCACATCGGCGTGACACTTACATAAGGCCGTGTTGGTGAGAGCCGAGAAACGGGCAACCTTGGCTACGTTATCTCAAGGTTAATTTGGTGTTTGTTATGACTAAAAGGAGGAAACGGACCAGTCAGCATGCTCTGGATGGTGGTGGTGGTGGTGGTGGTGGACGTAAGGGCGGAGATGATGGCTGTGTGCTGGTAATGATGATGGTGGTTGGAGATAACATTTTTTTTTAACATCAAAGGAGACGGCTCAAGGGCAACAAAAAGAGTGAAGAAAAAAAAAAGCCCGCTACTCACCGCTCTCACAACAGAAGATAGTATAGAGTGACCAAAAGAGAGGTCAATTTCGGGTGGAGAGGTTAGCTCAAGGAAAAAAAATAACAAATAGAAACATCCCGGTGGCAAATTATGTTAGTGTTGTCGTTTTGGGTGCAGTTATAATCATCCAAAACATAATCTTTCCCTCGCCCACATCCTCGTCACATCCCACAGCCAAGGACGCGGCGGCTGTGTCCTGAAGGTATACATCTTTTCTCACTCGGCCGGCCCTGGAATCGAACCCTGAACCGGATGAATGAGTAGGCGGCAGAAATGGACGAGAGAAAATCCTCACTTTGTATGAACGCGGATTTCATTTCTATTCAGCGCGTCCTGTCCAGTGGGGGCGGCGGTCGTGGAGCTCTGTAAAAAATCCGGTGGTCTTTTATTTATTTTTATTACCTGGCTGTTCTACTTTTTCTCTATCTATATACCTTCTTTCTATCTATCTATCTATCTATCTATCTATCTATCTTTTTTTTTTCTTCTCTAACGCTTGCTGGCTGATGCATTCTCTATCTGTATCTATCTATCTATCTATCTATCTTTCTTTCTTTCTTTCTTTCTTTCTTATCTAACGCTTCCTGGCTGATGCTCTCTCTATCAGTATCTATCTATCTATCTATCTATCTATCTATCTATCTATCTATCTATCTTTTTCTTCTCTAACGCTTGCTGGCTGATGCTCTCTCTATCTGTATCTATCTATCTATCCTTCTATCTGTCTTTCTATATCTATCTAATTTTCTCTAACGCTTGTTGGTTAATGCTCTCTTTGTATCTAACTTTCTATCTATCTATCTTTTTTTCTCTAACGCTTGCAGGATGATGCTTTCTATCTATCCATATCTGTTTTTTTTCTCTAATGCTTGCTCGCTGATGCACTTTCTGTATCTACCTATCTATCTGTCTATCTCTTTCTCTTTCTCTCCCTCTTTTTCTCTTGTCTTTCTATCTATCTGTCTATCTCTTTCCTTTCTCTCGCTTGCTTCTGAAGGGCGAAGATAAAAGCAACACACCTGAAGTTTATCGAGTTATCTCATTTCTGTGGACGTGATTCTCGCCGAGCAGCGTCACCGTCGCCGTCGCGGCTATACAAGGAGCGTTTATTGAATCCACGCTGGAAATTCAGACAAGAAAACGTGAGTTGGAGGACCGTAATAAGATTGTTGACCTTCCTCCACCTCCTCCATCACCCCCTCCCACCCCAAGATTCAGACACACACACACACACACACACACACACACACACACACACACACACACACACACACACACACACACAAACACACACACACACACACACACACACACACACACCACGCCACAATGGGCCGTCCAGTTCCCCAAAACGGTTGCAAAATTTGGTATTCTCTGTGATATTTTCTTGGGGCGGCAACAATTTATCATGGCCCGACGGCGGCGGTGTCGGGAGTGAAATTCAGAGGCAATGTTTCTTTTGGCTTATTTTTTTTTTCTTCTTCTTGTTTTGTTTTTTGTCTGAGTAATATTTTGTTATGAAGCAGGTGGTGGTGGTGGTAGCGGTGGTGGTGTTTTTTTTTTTTTTCTGTATAGTGTTAGTGGTGGTGGTTGTCTTGGTGATGCGATGTGTTTGCTGGTATTGTTGTTGTTTTTTGTTGTTTTCCTTCTTTCTGGTTTTGGTATTGGTATGCTTTATGAGCCTTATCATATCTGTTATTGCTGTTGTTATTTTTGTTGTTTCTGCTTTTTCTCTTTCTTCATCTTTTTTTTTTTTTTTTTTTTTTTTTTTCTTCTTCTTTCCTTCTTCTTTTATTATTATTATTATTGCTATTATCATACTTGTGTTTCCTCCCCCTGTTCTCCGTGTCAGTTCCATCTATATCTATCTATCTTATTCTCTCTAACGCTTGCTCTTGTTTTTTTTTTCCTTGGCCCGTCCGCTCCTCCTCTGCGTTAGATGTATTGTTTTAATCTCGCGTTATCTTATGAGCACTTAGTTAGCTTATATTTATCTTCCCGTTTAAGAAGATTTATTTCCCCGAGTGATTCATATTTCGGGAACAACAATTTATGGCCGGCCGTGTTTTACGTCTGTTGCTGTTGCGTAGTTTTTATATGACTTTCTTTTCCTGTTTATTTAGTGTCCTGGAGCGTGTTATTCTTGCCTTACATTATGCTGCTGCCATCTGTTCGTTCATCTCTTGTGAAGTATGTTGTGTACTTTGTTTACATGCAATTCTCAGTGTTGTCTTATTTGTATGTTATGTCTTTGTTTTTGTTTTGATCGCGGAATAATAGTAACAATAGTATATATTTTTTAGTAGTCGTTGATATAGCATTAGTAGTAGTTGGAGTAGGAGGAGGAAGAGGAGGAGGAACGAGGAACAGTGCTGACATACCAAAATGTTATATATAGCCATTGGTGGATAATAGAAACAAAGTAACTTATTCTCGTCTTAGGGGGAAAAAGTTCCATCACTTGGGAGAGCAAGTTACGTTGGCCTTACCCTCTGTTTACTTTAGGGAGCCACGGCCTCTAGCCTGCCACTTATATCTGCCCTTGTGCTACTGGTACCACCACTACTACTACTACTACTACTACTACTACTACTACTACTACTATTACTACTACTACTACTACTACTACTACCACTAACAAGTCAATATGTATCTCCTCCCTCATCTCCAACCATCCTCTACTGCAGTACTTTCCTGTCATGCCCTCTCCTCACCTCTCCTTTCCTCTCCTCTCCCCGTCTCTCCCCGTTTTCTGTTCCCCGCCCCCCTCCTCCTCTTCCGCTGCCCGTTTTCTATTCCCGCTCTTCCTTTCTTTCTAATGGCAGGGAAGGAAACTGGCAGCAAGGGAGGGAATAGTGTAATATCCTTCCACGGCCCGGGAGGGAAGGCTCGACGGGCAGGCGTCTCCAGGCTGTTGTTGTTGTTATTGTTGATAGTGGTGATGGTGGTGGTGGTGGTGGTAATAGGGTTTGTGTGTGTTCAAGTTGTGTTTGTGTGAATGATGGTTATTATAATGTTGGCACTGTGCTAATTGTTGCTTATGGTGGTGTTGCTTGTGGTGGTGGTGGTGGTGGTGGTTGTAATGGTGGTGTCTGTGGTGGTGGTGGTGGTGTCTGTGGTGGTTGTAGTGGTGGTGTCTGTTGTGGTGGTGGTGTTGGTTGTAGTGGTGGTGTCTGTGGTAGTGGTGGTGTTGGTTGTAGTGGTGGTGTCTGTGGTGGTGGTGGTGTCTGTGGTGGTGGTGGTGGTGGTGGTTGTAGTGGTGGTGTCTGTGGTGGTGGTGGTGGTGGTGTCTGTGGTGGTGGTTGTAGTGGTGGTGGTGGTGGTGGTGGTGGTTGTAGTGGTGGTGCTGGTGGTGGTGGTGGTGTCTGTGGTGCTGGTGGTGGTGGTGGTTGTAGTGGTGGTGCTGGTGGTGGTGGTGGTTGTAGTGGTGGTGGTGGCGGTGGTGGTGGTTGTAGTGGTGGTGTCTGTGGTGGTGGTGGTGGTTCGGTTGCTCCCATTGTTGTTGTCATTGCTGGCCGTGTAATTGTTGTGGTCGGGGTGGGCGTCAGAGTGATTGTTAACTTTCCCAGGGTTTTATTTATTGAAAAGACAAAGCACGACACCGCCACCGCCACCACCACCACCACCACCACCATCACACAAAAAGTTTAAATGTTTCTATAGTGTTGACATCCGTTTAAAGTGGTATCAGCCTCACGGATACAGCACCACCACCAGCAATCATTCCAGTAGTAGCAACAGCGGCAGTAACAGTAGTAGTAGTAGTAATAGTAGTAGTAGTAGTAGTAGTAATAGTAATAGTAGTAGTAATAGTAGTAGTAGTAATTGTAGTAGTAGTAGTAATAGTAGTAATAATAGTAGTAGTAGTAGTAGTAGTTGTTGTTATTGTTGTCGTTGTTGTTGTTGTTGTTGTTGTTGTAGGACAGACAAGTAGATAGACAGGTATATAATCCACTCAATTAATTATTCAACTAAGGACCAGGTAAATACACTGACGAGTAACATTGATGGCAGTAATTCGGGCTGTGTAGTGGGCGGAGGGCGGGCTGAACTGACTGAAAGGCCTTGGGATCGGTCTGCGGCGCCTTCATTACTTGTTACGAGGGGGGGACACGCAAGGGCCGCGACGTTGTGTGCTACAGGGATTCCCGGTGCCACTTCGAGCCTTCAGGGAGCCTTAGACTGGATCATACTTCGAGGCTGCATAATGTATCCCCCTCCTGTGTTAACATTGGATCGGTAAAGTCTCTTAAATCATTAAATATCGATGGATTTCCTTATTTATTGGTATATTTTGGGGTGGGACACTGAAGACAAATGTGTAGCGAATCTATCTGTCGCTTGTACCCAATACTGGCTTCTTTTTTTTCTTTTTTTAATTTTTTACAGAGGAAAAGGCAGCTCCAAGGGAAAAAAATATATACTCTCTGAAAAAGCCGTCATGTCGCTGCTCCCCAATATATATAAAAAAAAGTGAGTGTTTTTTTATTTGTCTGTATTTCCATCATATTGGGTCAGATGTGTATCCTGTATTTTACTATTGCAAGCAGACACTCTTAACGATACGTTCACCATTGATTCGCACGATTTCACATGTTTTCTTCCTTGGAATACTACATTTTCTTACATCTTTACCACCTACGCACGTGTATTTTAGTGTGTGTGTGTGTGTGTGTGTGTGTGTGTGTGTGTGTGTGTGTGTGTGTGTTTAGATCCCTATGGTTGCTCAGAAAATGTTTAAAGCCAAAACACACACACACACACACACACACACACACACACACACACACACACACACACACACACACACACACACATACACACACACACACACACACACACACACTTCCGTCTCTCATCCCTTCCCCTGCTTCCTTCGCCTCCTGCCTGGCCTTCGTGTATATTTCCTGCGCATGCTGACTGCTTGACTTATTTTTATTACTCCCATTTCTTTGTTGCATCTCACTGTGTCCCTATTTCCGCCCTCTCTCAGCGACAATATCCTCCGTCATTTATCAAGCTAAATGTTTGCTCCTTTTCTCTCCCGTCGCCTTTCAATTTGATGGATCGTTTTAAAAAGCCGGCCGAGTATTAAGAAATTTCCCCTCCCCTCGAGAGTATGGGAAGGGGTTTTACGATAGCTATATTATATTTATATCTAATCCACTCTTGTATAAACAGCGGCTAAGAGTCCATCTCCTCCATATGCTGAGCGGCCAATATTTAGTTTCCATATAATGTCAGTGAATATTGCAGCGGGCACTATTTTAATGTTGCTCTGCTCTATTTTCCGGTGAAACATATTTTATTTAGATTTTTTTTTAATTTCGTTCACTCCGGTTTTTTTTCTCTCTCTCTCTCTCTCTCTCTCTCTCTCTCTCTCTCTCTCTCTCTCTCTCTCTCTCTCTCTCTCTCTCTCTCTCTCTCTCTCTCTCTCTCTCTCTCTCTCTCTCTCTCTCTCTCTCTCTCTCTCTCTCTCTCTCTCTCTCTCTCTCTCTATCTCTCTCTCTCTCTCTCTCTCTCTCTCTCTCTCTCTCTCTCTCTCTCTCTCTCTCTCTCTCTCTCTCTCTCTCTCTCTCTCTCTCTCTCTCTCTCTCTCTCCACACTTTCACACAAAAAAAGTCATGTTTTGCTTCGTTGCTCTTCCTCTTTCGTCTTAGTCCTTCGTCTCCCTCATTCTCATTCTCTTCCCCAACTCTCCCTTCCTCTCTTCCCCCTTCCTCCCTCTCCTTCTAACGTTCCCACACCGAAAGACTGAATATTCACGTCTAAAACACATTCCTTGATAACGCGGCAAATGGACAGAAGCTTGTTCACCGCAAACTCTGCTAAAAGCATGACTGTTTTCTTAAATATTTATCCTCTTGTTTTTATTGATTGGTGTGTTCCTGTTTACCTGTTGTCTAAGTGCTGTGCCGCCCCGGAAGAGAGAGAGAGAGAGAGAGAGAGAGCGAGAGAGAGAGAGAGAGAATACACAATAAATGGAAAGAGGATCTGAAATGATGTTTTTTGTGCGCTCGATCGCGCATATGCATATTTCTGTGTGTGTGTGTGTGTGTGTGTGTGTGTGTGTGTTTACGTTTTCGTCTTTGGCGCCGTTAGGTTCTCTTAGTAGGGCCTGATGGTCAGCCCCAGCCCGTTGTGGCGCAGGCAAATGTTTATAGTGGCGCCATCTTCTTGGCTCATGCTGCCCCTCGGAGCTTATTCTTGATTCAGTTTGACAGTTTTTCTTTTGTCCGGGTTGACAGGTGGTCTTCAGGACAGCATATGGGTAGTTTTTGGCCACTCAGCGCTGACTGAAAAATCCCAGGTGGTAGCGGCGGATTCGAACCCACCTCGTCCATGACGCGGCGAACGTGGGTCCCACACGCTAACCACCCAGCCACCGCCTCCCCCCTTGTGTGTGTGTGTGTGTGTGTTTTAGATAGATAGGTTGGTCGATAGATAGATAATTACTAGCTTTAGTACGGTTTCTGATATCATTTTGACCACTACCTTGTCGATGAAATGAATTATCAGTATGAACTCTGTGGGGGTTTAATCCAACACATGCAAGCAAAAAAAGAAGTATTCTAGTATATCTATTCTCAGGAGTTTGCAATGATAAATGCATTAATACATTTAGTAATGACATTTAGTAATTTGAATACGTTTCAATAAAGATATAACTGGCGCCACTATAAAATAATTGCGTGCGCCATGACGGGCTTGGGCCGACCATCTGGCCCCTGAAGAAAGCCTACCGACGCTATAGGCAGGGATGAAAATTTTTAAAAATCTCCAAAGTTCACGTGTTTATTCGGCGATGACTGAATGGATAGCGTGACGGCCCCGCGTTCAGGAGGACGCGAGTTCAATCCCCGACCGATGCCACCAAGCTGGGATTTTTCAGCCGCCGCCGAGTGGCTTAAAACTAACCACATGCTGTCCAGAAGACCACCTATCAACCCGGACTCTAGATTCTAGGATTAAAGATGAGCTCCGGGAGGGCAGCATGAGCCAATGCAAGATGGCGCCACTATAAACACTCGCCTGCGCCAGAACGGGCTGGGCCAACCATCAGGCCCCACCGGGAAGAAGCCTTGGACCGACCATCAGGAATTCAGGATCCACCGGGAAGAAGCCCACTGGCGCAATAGGCCACGACGTAAAAAAAAAAAAATCATTAATTCTTTCGTTCGCTCCTTAAGACTGGATGCATTAGTGTCCTTTGTAGTTTTCTTCAGGGAATTATAATTACGTCCCGCCTAATGAAGCCAATTTGCAAAGAAAATGAAGTGCTGTTAAAATAGTATGAAATTCATTACGACTTGGATCCGAATTCAGACTTTTCAGTCATTCTTTTACGCCTTGCCTTTACCTTTATGTGTATTGCACTGATGAAATGTTTGTTTGTTTGTTTGTTTATGTGCATGTGAAAATAATTACTTACTGGTTTTACAGAATTGCACACACACACACACACACACACACACACACACACACACACACACACACACACACACACACACACACACACACACACACACCTATAATGAAAAATAAGAAGAGTAAAATGAAAAAGAATACAATATATAAACACAAGCCGTCACACTTCATAAATTTAATTACACGTGTGGAGGAAATGGAGGAATTAGCAGTTAATGTGATGTCTCGCATATCCTGAGGCGTGGCACCAGTGTGGGAACTCCGCCCTCCCTCCCCCCTCTCCGTCCTACCTCCCCCCTTACGTTTTTACCTACCCTCTTTTCTTCCTACCTACACACCTTTCTTCCTACCTACCCACCTTTTTTTTTACCCACTCCTCCTCCTACCTACCCCTTTTCCTTCCTACTTACCCACGCTTCTTCCTACCCACCAACGTTGCCAGATTGATTATCGTGCTCAGCCTCCGACCCAAAAACTGTCTCCTGGGCCCCTATAATTAGATTCATTTATATTTGTCGTTAATATAGTTAATTCCTGATGTTTCTTAAGCATCAGAAACCGGTAAATACTATGCTCTGAGTACGATAATCTTGCAACGGTGCCCCCCCCCCCCCCCCACACACACACACACTTCCATACTACCCACTCACTTTTTTTTCTGCTTCCGTCCCGTCTCTCTTCCTACCTACGCACCTTTCCTTCTACCTATTCACTTTTCCTTCTACCAACACACTTTTCTTTCTTCCTACTCACCCACTTCCAGCCACTACTCTAAAACCCACACACAACGTGCTTGAGAGGGAGCGGATATTGAACTTCTGGGACTTAACTCAGCGGGGCGTCGGGGGGCATCACTTTCTATTGCTCCGCAGCGCTCACCTCCGCGCCTCCACAAGACGATAAATCACTCGCTGCAGATTGTTTTCCTCGACGCCGGCCACACGCGCGTCGCCTCCATCGTGCGTCACTCTGCGCGACTGACGGACGAGGCAAGCATTCAATCCTCGTAAAGATATCTCTCGGCGTACAAGCTCGATTCCCTGTGAGATTGGAAGTGTGTTTATCCGTGGCAGTCCTGTGTACGCTCTTACCACCTCCTCGAAAAAGAGGAACAAAGAGAAAGTGGAGAACGAAGTAGGAAAGAAGAGGAGTTGTTTTCCTTAGATGTGGTAAAGACATCTCTCGGTGAAGAAACTCAATTCCCTGGAAAACTGGAAGTGTGTGTCTTTGTGACATTTTGTATACGTAAGCGGCTGCCACCATCACTAAGGCAAGAGGAGCAAGGGAGAGGAAGTGGAACACGGTGGGGGAAAGACGAAGACTTGCGATATCTTACTTGATGCGTGGCGCGTATCCGTGACAGCTTGCAGATGTACACTCCTGCCACTGCCACTTAGGGGAAGGAGAGCAAGGGAGAGAAAGTGAAACACGGGGAGGAAAGACGAAGAGTTGCGAAATCTGACTTGAAACGTGAAGGTGGTGGTGGTGGTGGTGGTTGTGGTGGTGGTGGGAGTTGGCAAGACTCTCAAGATACCTTAGGCAGTCTTGGGAACGTGTTGGAGAAGGAAGTTTGGGAAGAATTCTTAAAGGAGTCTCTCTCTCTCTCTCTCTCTCTCTCTCTCTCTCTCTCTCTCTCTCTCTCTCTCTCTCTCTCTCTCTCTCTCTCTCTCTCTCTCTCTCTCTCTCTCTCTCTCTCTCTCTCTCTCTCTCTCTCTCTCTCTCTCTCTCTCTCTCTCTCTCTCTCTCTCTCTTTCAGATTTCTGTCGCGTAGCTTCTTAAAAACACAAGAGTTGTTGACTATTACACCGCCAGTCCCTGATGAAATAATACCAATAATTATAAGGATGATCATAATAATAATAATAATAATAATAATAATAATAATAATAATATGAATTAGATGAAAGAGGATGAGGAGGAGGAAGAGGAGGAGGAGGAGGAGGAAGTATTTATGCTGTAGGAGGCGTCGGACGCAGGATCGTCTCTCGGGTGCCGGCATCGTGGACGCGGCTAATTGGGTCGAACGCTCCTCGGCAAGCTCTTCAGCATGAGAGGTCTGGAGGGCTAGGACACCAAAACGGAACATATGTCTACAATAAACCGATCAAGTGACTGAACCATGAAAGAGCAAAAAAGACTCAAAGTTCCAAGAAAATAGATAAAAGGAATTTGAAGCCCCTATTCAAGGCAAAAAAAAGATCGATAGATAGATAGATAGATTGTAGCGACGGGACAAATTTGTGTCTTTACCGCGTACCAGCGATGGGCCAAATTTTTACCATGATATAAAACCCCCAAAAGAGATGATGCATAAACTGATCACAAATCCTTTGATATATATTATGAAATGGCTTGCGTGAGTGATGTTTTTTTCTCATTTTTCTCGCTTTAAGAAACATGATCCACGCAGCAGCTACCGGGTTTTAAGGTTGCTACTGAAACCATAATTGGGCATAAGACCTTGAGAACCAGGAAGAAAACTCCGTACTAGCAACGATAAAACATGAAATAATGTTTTACTGAAAATTAGGATTCCGGGTATTCCCATCACGATGAAATGTGATGAGAGATAATAAAAGTGTGATGAAAATTTAAAAACGGAAACAGATGAAACGCACACTGGCAAAACATTGTCTTTCATGTTACTGCGAAAAGAGAAAAACGAATGTAATAAAAACGATGATTAGTTTTGTTTCATGTTTGTTTGTTTGTTTGTGAGAGAGAGAGAGAGAGAGAGAGAGAGCATGGCAACAGACAGACAGAAAAAAACAGACGAAGACAGACGAAATAAAGAAATCCTCAAAAAAACAAAGGTATAAAGAGAATTTTAAAGGAAGCAAAAGTCACTGAAATGAAAACATGCAACGCGAAAATGACTTAAAAGGCAAATAAAAACGGACTGAAAAATGAACTCGGAATACAAAGTTGTGCAAAGGGAATTTAAAAAGGACTGACTGTGCAAAGGCGAGGAGGAGGAGGAGGAGGAGGAGGTGCTGCTGGTGGTGGAGAAAAAGAAGGAAACGAGGTGAAGGAGAATAAAAAAAAAAGATGAAAAGGAGGAGGAGGAGGATAAAAAGAAGAGGAGGAGGAGGAGATTATAATTACAGATGAAAATAATGACGTGGGTAGAGAAAAACATCACGAAAATTGACAAAGGAGACTAAAAATGAACGAAGGCAAAGAAAGGAAGGATAAAGAAAAGGAGTAGGAGAAGGAGGAGGAGGAGGAGGAGGAGGCGGAGGTGGAGGACTAACTGGTAAGAGGAGAACGAGTTGAGGAAAAATAAAACCGAGGATGAAGACGAAGTAAAAAAAATATATATATATATATATATATATATATAATATATATATATAGATATATATATATATATATATATATATATATATATATATATATATATATATATATATATATATATGAAGGATAAAATGGGGGAGAAGTTTAAGCGACGCAAAGACTTAGGTATAAAAATGTAAATGAAAGAAGATAACTGGCGGAAGAAGAAGGAAGAAACGGATTAGCAAGACAAGGTGAAAAGTGTACGAGGAATAACTTAGACACAAAAGCTGGAAGTGGTGGAGAAATATGAAAATTAAAAGGAAAAGGAAAAGAAAGAATGAAGTATAAGATAAAGAAGAGGAGGGGGAGGATGGAAAGGCGTGGGATTCGTCAATTATTTTCTTGGCGCCTCAAACTAAATAAATAAAACTAACTAGGGGAAACTTTGTTGGAGGAGGTGGAGGAGGAGGAGGAGGAGGAGGATGCGGAAGGGAGAGTTGAGAAATGAAAGGTAAAAATGAGTGGAGGTGAAGAGGAGGAGGGTGGGGAAGGTATGAAGAGGAGAGGATTTCCAGTAACGTTGTGGGAATGCAGGAGGGTGAATAAGGAAGAGAAGAAGGAGGGCGTGTGAGAATATGTGAACGTGTGGATGAGAGGAAATGGAGGGGATGAAGGTAAAAAGAGGCAAGTTGCTTAGGGATGATGTGGGGAGGAGAGGATATCTAGGAACGAGGTATTATTGTGGGGGAATATATAAGGGGAAGATGACGGAGGAGTATTTGTGAGAATGTGTGGGAGCGTGAATATGAGGAAATGGAAGGGGGGAAGAGAGAGGGAGAGAAGGGGAAGGAGAGGAGTTACGTTAAATATATGTACAAAGAAAGGAGAAAGCGTCTCGTGATGGTGGGAGAGAGAGAGAGAATACTCCACGCATAAAGATGGCTAGAAAATGTGGCGTAAATGGTACATGGGAGGAAAAATAAATGACGAAAGAATAAGGAAGGCGAGGGAGGGAGGGAGGGAGAGGTAAGAATATAATGGAGGAAAAAAAGGAAAATAGTCATGAAGGTGTTTGGTAAAGGGAAAAAAATGTGGCAGTGAGGGAGGAATGTCAGAAAGGAGGGGGAAGAGGGCTTGGAAC